>NW_011967168.1:852783-929166 GCF_000949405.1 Vollenhovia emeryi
CTTATGACGACATTGCTTATATATGTGTGCAGTTATATATCTGCCTTCGTATTGTATTGTTACAGAATATAATAATAATAATATCGAATGTCGCAAAATATCTGCTCACGTTCTCTCGATGCCTCGGTTCTAATGCTTCAATCATTTAATGCCAATGGAATTGAATCTCATAAAGTTTATAGTCGCTGAGTGAGTAGGAACAACGGTTAGAGTATCGGCGAGAAATTAAAAACGACAGGCCCGGCTAAAAATATCTCTAAAAATT
This sequence comes from Vollenhovia emeryi, assembly GCF_000949405.1. Classification (NCBI taxonomy): domain Eukaryota; kingdom Metazoa; phylum Arthropoda; class Insecta; order Hymenoptera; family Formicidae; genus Vollenhovia; species Vollenhovia emeryi. Next base: position 853,049 of record NW_011967168.1, read on the forward strand.
TCATATTTTGTACATTCATTACAAAATCATCTATTAAACTGTCTGTTGAGTAAGAAATTTGTGGGATGTTTCGATAAAATTTCAATCGACACGTTTGACATGCAATCTTCGAATTGTTAATTTAAGTCGCCAATCGAGTTACATATGACGACCGATAGATATGTATTCACGTAAAAACTTTGATTGGTTACAACTCAATTTGAAATCGCACGATTATAGATCCGTAAGAAACAATCTTTTAAAAATATTGATAATGAAATAAGACAAGAACGATCGATCTTCTTGGAAACTTGAAATACTTTGTGTGCGTCTCGATCACCCTCGAAGGAATTCCATTCCTTGTCATGCTTTTCACAACAGACAACGATCTGTTTAATTTTATGTTTCTAACGATACATCCAATTTCTTTATGGGTCAACCTAATACGCGTGATTGGCGACGAAAAGCGCCGCGTCTCCCGCAGCACCGGCCACTCCACCCGCATATTTGCCAAGTGCTGACTCGCTGTTGGCCTGTTGAAAAACAAAAGATGTACTCTTACTTGTGACACCGATTGAACGTGTCTTTCTAGAAAGCTTATATAAATTGCGAAATTCATTTATTCTAATTAAATTTTATTTATCAATATTATATGAAGAAATTAATAAGAAATTTGTATAGATATTTTAATCAGACAGTTTTAAATGCTTACGGACATAAGTACAAAAAAAATCAATTTTTAAGATCTCACACATGCACATTCCATGAATTTATATAAAATTTATTTCTATTGAAGTTCTAATTCTAACAAACATTTCTTTGACGTTTTTTTTTCAAGAAAATGAAGAGTTAAATAAAAAAAATAATAGTAATGTATTGTGAAAAATTATAGTTTTGAAATATCGTAATATCATTGATTATAACTTTATATTGTGTCATAAAGAGTGACAAAAGTTGTTTACCACGGCGAGTAAAGATAAGAATTGATCCACGAGAAAAGCTAACACGCGCAGTCAATACATACGCTATTTAATTATTATATACTTACTGCCACGAGAAACGGACTGCGCGGGAAATATAAAAGTTTGTTTAATAGGCGTGAGATTTGACGTAGAGAGAGGTACCAGCGGCTTTGCTAGAAATGCTGCCGGCGACGTATTTGCCTTGGCAGGCTGCGGCGTTTGCCTAAACAAGCGTACATTACATAGACATGCAAAAGAAATATGCAGCAAAGCTTCGAGTGCTCCGTGCGATTATTACATACAATTAAGAGACACTATTTTTCTTAAACAAAAAAACTACTTCTGAATATAGAAAAAAAATAAGGCAAACATGTAAAGGTAATTCAGAGCACAAACGTTAGAACAGAGAATCACTTAGGAAATAAAACAGAGATGAAAGGCAGATAATTGATAATAGTCATTATGTGTATATAAGTGCAAAGAGTGAGTAAAAAGTGGATAAAACTATAGCTACTTGGATGTGGAGCAAATTCAAGTTTACACATGCAATAAGAATGAATGAAATATCTATTAATTACTTACTTTGGCTCTCTTGATCAACTCCTCTTGGCCGGCAGCGACCTTGTCGGTCTTGCCTTGCCAAGCGCGAAGTACGGAAGCCTGAAGAGCGCGTCCATAACTGAAAGTTAATGCCCAGGGTTTTTTCGCCGGATATTTATTAATGGCATCGAGATTGACCGACGCCTCTTCCTCGGACTGGCCACCGCTGAGGAACGTGATGCCAGGTACCGCTGGTGGCACGGTACGCATCAACGCTGTCACCGTAGCAGCACCGATTTCCTGAGGAGACGCTCTCGTCGGACAGCTCTGGCCTGGAGTCACCATGTTGGGTTTCAGCAACGTTCCTTCGAGATATACGTGGTGATCTGCAAGTGCCTGATAGCAAGTGTACGTATATTCATTATGTGACGAGTTGAGGTGAGGCGAAATTCGCAAGCTTCTTTCTCTCCGAATGAAATGTTCGCGATACCTTATAAACGGCCGCGAGAACCTCTTCTGTTACTTGTTCACAACGGGTGATGTCATGGTCACCGTCGGGAAGAATTTCAGGCTCTACGATCGGCACAATTCTGGCGCTCTGACAGATGGAGGCGTAACGGGCCAGCACGTTGGCATTCTCCAGGATAGCCAGTTTGCTCGGAGTGTCCTTTGTGATCTTCAACACGCATCGCCACTTGGCAAAATGACACCCGTCCTTTTTGTACTGGATACAACGCGCCTGGAGGTCGTCGAGACCCTGGGTCGTGCATTCGTCTTGCGTGCCGAAGAGCGGAACGACGCCCTTGTCGACTTTAATGCCAGGGATGACGTTGCGTTGCTTCAGCAATTCGACGAATGGCGTGCCATCGTCGGCCTTTTGATACAGAGTCTCGTGAAAGAGGATTACTCCAGAAATGTGCTGTCCAATGACATCCTGAGGAGAACCAACGTCAAGCATACATGTCTATTAAACGGTATACAATATTTTCCACGTCGAAATTATGCGGTCGATACATTTTTTGAAAAATATTGGACAAATACTCGAGTTTCAAGAAAATTTATATGCAAGACATTCAATATCATCAATTGGGTGTAACTTATCGACGTACCTTTGCTGTGGTGAAAAGTAGTTGCCTGTAAGCCTTGCGGTTGTCCTCCGTATTTTCGACGTTGATGTCCTGAAGACGTTTCCCGATCGTTGTGGTTGACTCATCAGCGGCCAGGATACCCTTGCCGGGTGCCACAATCTGTTGGGCGATTGTGCGTAATTCCTCTTTCAGCTCGGGTTCGAGCTTGCTGTACTTTTCCGCGACCATTTTCTGTAATGTGCCAAGATTACTCCATTAGCCAATTGTACAATCGCGCTGAATTAATTTTATTGTTAGCAAAAATCCTAGTGATCCACTTGAGCAAACCGTATCCTGGCAAATCGGGAATAAAAATAATCGAAATCAACTTGAATCATTAACAATTATAGCCCTCAACAAATAAATAAAATTAATCTAAATTTGTAGATAATTTGAAATTGTCTACTCCATTTTTTCGAAGAAATTCGAGATTATTCGGAGATTATCCGTAACGTATAATTTTTATCGAAAGTTTTCAACGTTCAAATTCAATCGCAAATCTCTTTTCCCAACGATTACACAATCAATTTTCCACTAAACAGATTTCACTCCAAGGGCGATAAATTCATGGTGGAACCAACAGATGATGCCTATTAATTTAGCAGAAACTGCGCTATCTCTATCGATCAAAATCGTGGATCTCACAATATTTTACCGAATCTTATCCAACAAGAAATGCCTCGAGATAACCGAAGCGATGACTTTGCGGTGGCATTACCGAGCGTAAACAAGAACGCGCAGCATCTCCATGTTTTTAATCGTTGGATGCATGTGCGAATACGTATGTGAGAGAACGACAGTGATAACGATGAACGCGATGCATACTCACACCGACAATGCAATCATAAAGAATGGTCGTCGCGGTGCGACTGTGGTGCTACTGCCGTAATAATGTCACAATTGACGAACGTGCTTGTCGTTCGCTAATGCTTCGCACCCCCACCGACGCGACGAGAGACGAAAGACGAGACTGCGACAGCAGAAGATGTTAACAATATATCCCTTAATGATGATTGAGCGGACACCGATACGACGAGAGAAAGAGAAATCGGAAAGAAAGTGGGGGAATGAGAGAAAGAGAAGATGAACCGGGGCCTACTACGCGGGGGACGATGGGCCCCGCGCGACTCGATATGCCTCTCGACTACATCTCGCCCGCTTGGTTGCGTCGCGTTTTCCAGCGAACGAATTGACGCCGACTGTCGCTTCGTCCGTTCGCACCCTCGTCTCGGTGCACGGTGTGCACCCCCGCCGCCACGCTGGCGCAGACACGGGATATGGGGTGGGTGTACCTGGCTGCAGTGCAGTACCAGTACCGTGATCGCAAGAAGGTAGATAGAGAGGTAGGATTGCGAGGGGGTAAGCGGGAATGTTTGAGGGTGGCGGAAGACGCGTTCCGCACCATCGCGACTAGGCGTTCGAACCGTCGCGCCAGGGTAGGAGAGGGTAAGCTAGCCGCAATGCAGCACGCGTCGCGCAGACGTCCTTGGCGCGAGCGCGAGCGCATCCCGGTGAACCCCTGATCACCCTGAATTCTCCTCTGACCTGAGACACCAACATCGCGACGCGCTCTGGATCCTGACATCAGCGCGGCGGATCTTCCGCGGCATTATAATCGCTTCGTTCACTATCGGTTTATATTGTCCGTAAGTCTCTATCAACTGTCTTTCATTCTGGGCAACTTTAACAGTTTAACAGTTTAATAGTGGAGATATAACTCACCTTGGCGAAAAGGAGCTAGATTAGCGGAAAATAAAATACCTCTGTATATTCGTTTACGACAATTAAAGAATTGTAACACAAGCGCGTGGTAGACGTTTATAGAAGTCGAAAAAGAAAATCAGTAAAGAATAACAACAAACAGTAATAAGCACTGACATTATATGCTATTTTAAGTGTGTAAATTAATTTCTTTGCAAGTACAATAGCAAAGTAATTTCGACTCTGCTAAAATTATAGAGCATTATTTATATTTATTACTCTGTGTAAGGGTGCGACACTGAACATTACTATGTTGTCTGGTAGTCTTGGAAAACTTCTTAAAGTGAAATATCATGTGGCGGAGAGACGAAAATGAAAATTTACGATCACGAAGAAATACGAGACTGTTATAGGAAGCACAGAGGGCTGCCATCGCAAGAGTTGTAAGAAAATGGTGAGCAAACAGTACGCGAATTTTAATTCTTGTTTGTTTAATTATATTTTTACGTTATAAAGACTACTTTTGGGTGCGTCTTTTTTTTCTGATTATAATACGGAAAGCCTTTCAAATTACTTTATTACACGTATATTTTATTACTCTCATTGTTATACATATTTTTATTACTCTGATAATGTAATCTGAATATTAGGACAAATATCAGACTCAAGTTGTAAAGTTTCTACATGGGTTGAGAATAATTTGTTGTAAGTGTAGAGAGGATGCAACATATGTCTTCAACTTTCTCCAATCGGAATAAATATACAAGATGATGTAATTCACCTGTTTTCAGATGAAATCAAATTAAATAAGAATCTCCTTTTTTTTGCTGAATAACCGCGGGTTTAAAAAACTATAATCTTCGTAAATATATATACAATTGAATATATGTTGTATGATATCTCCATGAAAAATAAGTAATTTTCTCCTTATATTGAAAAAATATATAAATGATGAATTCAAGTAGAGAACTAAATTCGAAAAAAAAAGTAATAGTTATCTTTCAAGAAGAATAGTCAAATTAAATTATTATAAAAAAAGTCCCGAGGAAAATAACCATTGTTATTTTTATTATATAGCAGTGATAAACTATTCAAAATAATTGCAGATTTGGATCGCGTTTAATAGTAAAACTACGAGCTTAATTTTAATTTCTTAAAGTTTTTTGCGTTAAAAAAATAATTCTGTTGAGAAAAGTTGTAAGCAGTGAGTTGTTTGTGATGTAAAATATCGTTGTTCGATAACATTTTGACGTAATCCGTATCTCTAAAGATATCAGAAGCGTTTTTGCATATTGTGGTGCAATGTGATAAAGTTATTTGCTATGTCGAATTGAACGATGATTATGGTTGCTAAACTGTAAATAAAAAAAGACTTTGCACGATACTTATTCAGATTACTGCAAGATAGCACATTCCACACTTTTACTGGGAACGTGCAAGTCCTTTGAGATACGTGCGAGTGAGATCTTACAGAACAGACGTCTGCAGCTTTCAGCAAATTTGACTTATATTCTATCGTAATGGTATCTTCTCAATCATTCAACATAAGACGTAAAAGAAAATACTCTAACATAATACAATAGAAATAAAGGGAAAGAAATTTTCTGCACATATGTCATATACGATCTTAGCCTTATTTTTAATTATGTATTAGTGATCGCATATACATATAGTACAGCTCGATTCGGTGGGATAATTAATTAGAACTTTTGTTAAAACTTTTTTACAACTTTTGGAGAAGCAATTTATCATCGTATTGCTAGCAGGTTCTCGCGGTTTGAATCGAATACGTTCGACGGTCAATAAGTTCTAAGATGGAATTGCACGTTGCGATTACTACGCTTGCGCTGTTTTCCAGCTGACTTGTATCCGCTAGAAGGTTCAACATTGCGAAATTTACGTGAACTTGAGTACAGTCTTCTGCACATTCGTACACGCGGCGTTTCCGAATTCGCAACATTCACAGACAATGCAATATAGATTGACGGGTAAGATTAATTTAATTAAATCGATATCATTCACGGAAAGCGACCTGGGACCAAAGATATACGATTAAAAAGTAATTTAGGGCTTTGGTTGGATTTATGCTTCTTTCGTTGAAATAATTATTTGTTAGAAATCTTGTATTAAACATTGAATAACGGTGTGCGATGTCCTTCTATTTATGAATTTTGCATTATGACAAATTTATGAAAGTGAAAGGCTGGATTTCAGAGCCTTTTTATGCAACGTGCGCGGACATAAATTGCATCATCAGCGGGAAAACAAATACGCGACGTAGACATAGAAGTTGGTAACTCGCCAAACTGTAATTTGCATAGCGATATATTTAGACTAAACCAACTGTATTTTTATAATAGTTGTCGCTATGCAAAGCTATCGAAGAAAACGACAGGGTGAAAGCCAGAGTTATCAAACACACTACTTTCTAGTGAAACTTGAAATAGCTCACGTTACTGATATATACATAAAATAAACAACTTTTACACAACTTCTAAAATGGAAGAAAATGTGTATTAATTTTTTGCCATATGACGAATAGACGAATTCAAAGTGACACACATGTCTTTGTGACGTATTTTATTAAATACGTTCAGTAAGTTTGTCTTTTCCTTTTCAATGCACAATTTCGCAACGCTATTATATTTTACAATTATTATGGTATAACATATAATAGTAAAACTGATTGTGAATATTTTTTCCTCATGTACAAAATTATAAGAACAAAAAATCAACAAATGATTTTGACCATTTGCGTTTATGAATTAAAAAAATGTATAGTGGTACGTTGACAATAAGTTCTTTTTTGCTGACAATGAGTGTTTGCTTCTATAGATACACATAACGAGATGTAATTTAATATTATATATACATGCGCTACACATGTTTCGCTAATAATTTAACGTGCATGACTGTTTCATCGTCTGTCAAAATAACTGTCGGTATGTTGACACATATAGATGTTGGGATTGCATAAACGATACTTGTTCATAGATAACTAATTTTACATATCGTGGTTGCGTAATTAACTTAATGATAAATTAATTCACGTTAATTAAAAGTTCAGTGCTGATCAATTTTTGTGTTACACTTTGGCTTTTAGTACTTTTGACGATGCTCGTTAATAAATAAATGTTCAATTTAATTTTTTATAATATATATTAACACATTTAATGAAAATAATTCAGTGTTAAGTCAAGTTCCTGGAAGTGAGAAAATAAGAGATTGACAGCGACTTAAATAATCGATCGTATAACGGAGTATGAGAATTTCCTACTACTTATCACAATGATGTTACTGTGTACGAAACTGTACGTGTCCAACTAGGTACACGTGGAAAGATTCTTCCGACTTTTTGGCAAGTGACAATTGTGCTTCGCTTATTAAAATTCTTTCAAGATACATAGAAATGTTTAACACTTTAATGAAAAAACGGAATTTCACTTACTTATATATACATGGTATTTATATGATTCTTTGTAACAAACAACGAAAGTTCATCAACATCGTAATATTTGTTATTCATTTATTAGTTCTTTCGAATAAAAATGTATTATTTTATGCGAATGTACGAAGCCACATGTATATTCAACAATTTTGTTATTTTCAGTTTGCTTTATAACCAAATATTTTTATATCGCTACTATTGGAGGATAAATGTTGTATCTTGTTATATGATTATTACATCGGTAAGATACAGTACGTTCGTACGTTTGACATTTTATACAAAATTGATATGAAATCTACAATGGTAAACTTTTAATTCATTGATAGACACACGAAACTGCCATATGTTTATTTGAATAACGAGTGAAGATATTTCATAATTGGCGTACAATATATTTTTTATATTGTACAACTTTTCCTCTTATAAGAACTTTGAAAATGATATTTATTTAAACCTGTGAAAAAATTGCTCCAGCTTGTAGCTCAATGTCAGACTCGACTGCGCGACTTGTCGAGATATTCGCGTTGCAAAAATATCTTTCTTATATTCTCACTCGCTCACTCGCTCGCTTGTGTAGTAGGTCACACGCGCGCGACAAGCCTGTAATCGTATGTGCAGGCATAAAAATTTCAGAGCCATAATAGAAAATATAAGAATTTTGACGGTATTACAAGGGCGATTGATACCTGTTATTAAATAACGAGTGGAGAAGTCGCGCATGACGACGGTTACGAAATGTCAGTCAAGGTCAAAGGTCGTTATAGATAGGTTGGACATAAAATTTCAGGTAATCCTCGAGGCAATACGAAATCGATACTTGGCATGGATAGGAAGGCATGTCCCTTGGGTACAGAATCTTTCTGTCGTGAAAACGAGGCAGCACACGTGGACTTACCTAGTTGTAAATGAGAATTTCTGTGTGGGAACCGCGCGAGCGCCTGTTATAATCCACCCGATGGTTGGAGTGTGACTGAGAAAGAGCCAGCCGTCGTCGTCGTCGTCATCGTCGGTTTCAAAGTCTGATTGTGTGTTTATCACGCGCGTGCGCTTTAGTTCTTGTACACGAGGGGTGCTCAACTTTATGACACAAAGGTAGGGCGGACTCTGAGATCAGCCGGTCGGCTTTCGTCACACGACCTTAAACTAGGGTCAAAGGGTGAACGTCCGTCAAAATAATAATACAGAAAAAATTTATATTAACATGTATATATGATGTAAAATATTAAATGTAAAATTGCTGAATTATGTATATACATATATACATGTAATTTGTTCAATATTTCGACTCCTTTATTATTATCGAATGTTCACTAAAAACTATCACTGATAGAATGGCACCGATCCACAATTAAAAAAATGTTTTGCAAAAGAGAATTGATCGTCCGAGCAATTTTCTTGAATCGGGAGACCGCTATTATTTCGCAGCATACGACTGGTACGTTACTGGCGTGTACCACGTGCGTTATCCAGGAAGGAGGGCATTGGAGCATCGTCGGAGAGCAATTCGCCGGGGAGATGACGACATATCGACCAGTCGACGTGCAAGTCCGCGTATACGAGAGCCTTGCATTGAGAACCGTTACGTCAGAGGTCAGTCAAGGGCACCTTGCTTAACATTTACCGAAACTGAGGAAATTTTTTAATTAGTCTTAAAGATGGAAACATTTGGACGCACAAGTATCATCAGACGCGCCTCCTGTCTTTTAATCACCGGATTGTCTTATCGCGTGTGTGATAGTTAAAAAGTGGGCTCGACCCATTCGCCTCTGTTTTTATCTACTTAGTGATTGCTTCAGGTTTTTTCGTTAGGTCAACGTCTTACTGATTTTTTATATTATACATCTATTTATAGAATTTTTCAAATTCAACACTTTGTTAAAAATATGAAAATTACATATGTGAAAATGTACTGATAGTGAATACAGTGACAGATATATTTATAGTTTATTCGTTTCGTTGGATTTGACAGAGATTATATTTTATCACTAGACACTATCAAGAAATCCTTATTTATAGCCAAGCTTCATATACATATCTATGACTTTTGGAAAGTTTGAAAGTGAAGAGTTCTCATTTCAATCGTATATATGTATTTTGTTGAAATAATTATTTTCTTATTTATTAAAAAATAATCTTAATAATTTAGCAATACACATATGCATGTATTTGAAATAATTGTATTAATTCTAAATATTTGTTAATTTTGTTTTCTGGAAATTGTAAAATTTTATGAATGTGTGTACATATAATTAGCCTGTGAAAAGAGATAACTACATATTTGTTTAATTCACGAACGAATACACGCGTTGTTCTCTTGAACTTGTAATTCTCCCACGGATGCTTTAGAGCATAATTGAGCTCTTTCAAGAAATATTGCTTGGGCCTTGGCTACATTTTCCGGATTGTTTTTCCAAATTTTCATCGCCGTATTCTAACGAAACAGTAACAGGTGAAACGTATGGAATTTTTTTTACCAGCTTGTAATAGCTTTGATAAATTTGCCAAAGAATTTATATGAATATCAGAAGGTACAAGAAATTCTATTCAGAATAAAACAAATTTTCAAGCACCTGCAGAGCACGTCCATAGCAGAAACTGAGTCTCCATGGCTTTTTATTGTCACATGCGTTAATGGCATTTAGATTTAACACAGCTTCTTGGTCGGTTTGATCGCCGCTTAGAAAAAAAATTGCCGGAACAGATGTGGGTACTGTTCTTCGTAATGCTCTAAGCGTATACTCAGCGACAACCTGTGATCGCGATAAACAATAAAGATGTGTTCTTAGAAAAATACAATTTGCTTTCTATTGTTAAACTAAGTTATATGCAATGATACCTGCGGCTTGCACTTCATTGGACTTTTTATACCCGATAATACCATCGCTGGCTTCAAAACCATTCCCTCAAGGTACACGTGATACTCGTTCAGAGCACGAAACAGGATGGACAGCATCTCCTCGTGAACTTGTAAAGCCCTATCTATACCGTATTCGCCGTTGCTCAATATTTCCGGTTCTACTATGGGGACCATCCGCGCGCTTTGACAGATGCTAGCAAACCTGTATAAAACGGAGACATTTCAAGAAAAATGTTACACAATGGAACTCTACTTTTGTGTGCAGCGACTTTTTACACGTGAGAATATATACTTGAACGATTCTATCAAATGCCAATTGTGAATTTTTATCTATGTTTAATAAAAGTTATATTGTAATTGCATATAGGGAGTATTATGAGAGAAAAGTATGTGTAGGAGGGATTTCGTGAAAGCTTTTGCCAGTCGTGCGATGCGTATAAACTTGCACGAATATTAGCATGATCGCAAACCTCGCAAGAGCATTTGCATTGGTAATCATCGCCAGCTGACTGGGACATTGTTCCGAAATTGTAAAAACACATCTCCACTTGGCGAGGTGGCAGCCTTTCTTTTTGTACCAAATACAATTCTCTTGTAAGTTGTCCAAACCTTGCGTAATCTTTTCGTCCTCGGTATCGAAGAGATGCACCAAACCTCGATCGACTTTCACGCCGGGTATGATGTTTCTTCGCCGCAAAAACTCGATAAATTCTACATCTTCCGACGTTCTCTGATAAACCGTTTCGGGATGCAGAATCACTCCGCTTATGTATTGTGACAATTGAGACTGAAGTAAAAAATAATACAAAACTGTTAAGTTTATTCTTCTTTATCTTATCTAATGTTATCGTATGTTACTACTGCGATTATGAATTAAGCTATATTTGCAATCTGTTGCGTTATGCCTTTGCCGCGGTCTAACATTTTTACTGCCATAGCATGCAGCAACCTTATCAGCGGAGAAGAGCATTTCTCGATAGACACGTCTCGTAGATTCGGTATTATCTACACCGATTTCCTGAAATCTCTCCTCTAGACTCACAGGTGACTCGTCACAGGCCAACAGTCCTTTTCTAGGTGCACTGATCGCCTCAATAATTTTTTCTAGTTCCAGGGATAGAGCAGGATCGAGTTTGGTACACATTTAGTGACGTATGATGATATCTGACGTGTTCCAAAAATCGTTACTAATATAAATCTTTGCACAAGCTCACCACTTAGAGATAAAATATGTATATTTGTGTGACACACATAGTGAGAGCATAAACCACATTAACCATTATAATTATAAATCTTGTCTTTTGCCCTTCTCTATCGCTCTCTATTTTTCTTATCGTTAGTTGCAATATCTTAAAATTTAGATGCATCGAGGAATGTATTAGATTTAAATGATTACAGTTACGTAATTTATTGATGATTCGGTAGCATCGATTAAAATAGAGTAAAATACTATTCCTTAATATGCCGACTGTAAACTTGGTTTGCAAAACCAAATTAAATCACAAGCACAATTTCGTTTGCATTTATTAAACTTTGTTTCAATTTTATATTATGCATGTGTGACACTATATAACCTTAATTATTACGAGCAAACTATGCTGTTCTTTAGGATGAGAAAAATTTACAATAATAAAGAAGAAAAGGAAGAATAAATGTTTTTCTCAACTGTTTTTAATTCATGCCTCTCTAACGCTTTTAAATTGTGAACATAACAATTAACGTAATACGTGTGTGTCATATGTACAAAGGTATAAAACATAAAAAAATAAGTAGTAGTCTCGGAACGTGAAATGAAGGACTGCATGCTTGTGTATTATTACATGGTTAATAAAATATAAAATAGTAATAATCATATGTAAAATAGTATTAAGTATACATTTTTATATTTATAATGGTAAAAGTATAATATTCAAGCGTAAAGATTACTTAATCTTTGCAGCAACAATTTATTCCTAGTTTTATCATTTTTTACTGTCAATAGATACGCTATACTTTTTAATCAACTAGTGTTTAATTATTTGGACGCTTCGAAAGCACGCGTAGTTGATGAATTGGCAGGTTTCTGTCTGCCGATAGTAGCTTTTGCACAATTGAATTTTTCAGAAATCGAGACAAGCGATACAGTCGATGAAAATTATAGCTCGATTACAAATATTTATATTCATAAAAAATAAAGCACTGTTTTCATGAACACTAAAGTACGCCATATTGGAAATGCTGTAAACGCGCGAAATTTAATTTCGTAAGAGATGTATTTATTAAAAATATTTAAAGTGCTAAGAAAATCTAAAAGATTATAATTGAACATTACTAAAATATACAGGAATTTTGTGGTGTAATATATCATAAATATATCTACGGTTTTCTTGGCTTGGCACAAATGGTTTTATAACCGCGGTGATGATTTATGAGTCTTGGGTAGAATCCATTACCAACAGAAGGGCTACGGAAAAGGCAAGCTTGCCGAAAAAAGACCCTAAATAAGGCGAGTATATGAGAAGCAGTCTTGCGCGCCGTTTCAAGTTTTCGAAACGGAACGATGGGAATTGAGTAGTCGGAGATGGTTAGAGAATAATGATCAGGTAATTGCTTGAGGCGTTTCTCGTAAATGCGATACTTGTGTCGATCAATTATTAATAAGTGAAAAAAAGATAGATTATCATTTGTCTGACACGATGGTTTTACGTGACAAGATGTAACAATGGCGTGAACGTGGCGTGTGAGGTTAGATTTTGTAACGTATTGCAGTGAGTAAATATCGAAATTTGTTGGAAAAGCTAAATCTTCCGTGGCTCATGGATGATTACGTATACATATATATTTGGTTGAAACGAACGTGCGTTTCATTGAGAATAATACGACAAGTGAAGTATTCTTATAGACTTGACTGTGCGAGAGAGATGATTGAGTTGTGCAAATGAAATTTACTTTAATTGAGTTGATTCTACAAGATTTGCTTGAAATTAAGCTTGTTTTCGACAGATTATCGCTACGATGAATAATTTGGAGAATCTCGCTATGGAGACAGAGTCATTTGATAAAGCAAAGGTGGGCAAGCTAAAGAGACGTTCGGCATCTTCCTCCAACAATGATTCTGAGAAGAACAGAAAGAGACGAAATGTATGCAGCAAGGATAAAAGGAAGAAGTCGAGACGTAGGAGTAGTTCCAACAGTTCTAGTTCTTCTGATATCTCAAACTCGGAGAAAGCTACGCATAAAGCAAGGAAGGATAGGGATGAGGATACCAGGTACAAAACTAAGAGGTACGAAAACAATATGGAGTTGCAAAGAAGAAGCGGAAAGTACAATAACGATTACAGATTCTACAATCGGAGGCATGGTAACTTTATGAATAATCAAAGAGATTATGGATATTCACGACCTTATAGATACCACAATTATAATAGAAATAGAAGAGATACGCATAACAATTATCACTATAATAGATATAATAGCAGAAGCTTCGAAAGAACATTTAATCATAACAGATCAAGAGTATCAAGTTATTATAGAAATATTGGCCAGGATGCGACTAGTCGGCTATCGCGAGAGAGTACTTCGAAGGAGCATACGAATCAGTCAAGGTCCACTTCTAAGATAGAAAAGTCTGACTCGGTGAAGGATGATACAGATACAGTCGAACAAATGAGACACAGAGAGGAGAAGAAGAAGGCGGAAAATACACCAAGTATAACTCAGCCAAGTCGCAAGAAGTTAAAGAGGAAAAGATTGTCGTCCACATCTAGTTCTTCTAGTGTCAGTAGCAGCAGTAGCGACAGTAGCAGTAGTAGTTCCAGCAGCAGCAACAGCAGTAGCAGTAGCAGCGACACTGACAGCAGTAGCAGTAGCAGCAGCATTGATAGCTCGGAGGACGAAAAGAAGCAGAAGAGAGCCAAGAAGAAGGCTAAGAAATTGAAGAAGGCCATGAAGAAGCGGAAGAACAAGAAACGCATGAGGAAGAAATTGAAGAGGAGACTAAAGAAATCTGCATCCAAGAGGAAAGGGCACGGTAAGAAGAAGTCGAAGGAAAATAAGCAAGTTCAGGACGACAAGGATAAAATGAAGGAAATTGTATCGGACGTGAAAATAGAAAGAGCGAAAGCCATGGCGCCCATGACGAAAGAGGAATGGGAGAAAAGGCAGAGCATCGTGCGCAGAATGTACGACGAAGAAACTGGAAGACACAGGTAAATATGTTACAAAGTAATTGAACACGGATAATGAAATGTACGACATACATAAATTTATTATCGCTTCTAAATTCTAAATACTAATTTGGAACTAAATTTTTCTCTTTTCTCCAAGATTAATCAAGGGTGATGGAGAAGTATTGGAGGAGATAGTGAGTCGAGAGCGTCACAAGGAAATTAATAAGCAAGCGACGAAAGGAGATGGTAAATACTTCCAAACGCACTTGAAGATGAATGCTTTGTGAGATATGTATTTTTGTCCAAACAAAAGCATAATTACTCTCTTTACATATATACGTTAGATGTTATAATACAAATCTGTATGTATATAAGTTATATATTTATGAATGTATATATACATGTATATATATGCATAAATCATATATAACTTATATTCTTTCTTGTCACATACAATGTTACTGTCTGACGTTATAATATGTTTTGTATTTCAATTTTGAACATTTATCTAATCTAAGGGTACACGTAAATTTATTATGTATCATTATTGGGGTCGGTATTTACAGTCGGATCTTATATTCAAAACCATCTTGAATTTATCTAAAGATGCTGTACGGAACGTTTCACTACGGAGTATTTAAAGATGATGTTGAGTCAGTCTTGAATGTAAGATCTGACTATGAATACTGGCCTAGGGTCCGAATGTTCGACTCACTCGCACGCGGTGGTGTTTCGCGCGCACCGAGAAATCGCACCAACTTTCGGGTCCTAGCCATTACAATCGTAATTCATGCGTGGGCCACAGGAAATTAAATTAAGTTTAAATTTTTTTTATGTTATCGCTATTATATGACACAATAAGAAATAAATTTTTATTTAGGAAATCCTTTTTTATTTCATTGAGAAAAGTAAATTAACTTAACTCAACCTGATCAAAATAACCATTAGAAGGACAATTTTTTTAATTTAGTATAAAAAAGAATACGCATTTTGTATATTCTGGAATTTACACATATTATATTATACATACATACATATATTTGCGAATAATTATGTCAATGATCGATAATGCAAAGGTTTCGCTGGACGGTCATTATTAATCGATTCTAATTGTTTCGCGAGATATATCGACTATTATTCAAATGGATTCAGATATCTTATTGTTACACTGTGTCTCTAGCAGAGAGAAGTCAGAGTGGTCATGCCGGATCGTGCTGATTTATAGCGCCATCGCATCTATTTTATCGTGGGAGTAGGAACTACGTTCATCTACTTATCCAGATGGAAAATGCTATTTGGTTTCTATCTGTGCCACACTAGCATGGATCACCAACATGATCTTGCTCTCATTGTCAATCTTCTCTCTGCCTCTAGCCAGACAGTAGTAGCAGAATTATACATAAGACAAGCTTTTATCAAATTTCCGCGAATTTTTAATATCAAATAAGATGGCAATTTCTATTATCTTTCCATGAGGGAAGCTGAGGTTTCTTTGTAGTATTGTAATCATTTTTAATTCAATTTAATTAATTTTTATAATTACCTGCAACTACTTAGTAAATGCCATACATATATGTATAAAATTTTACTTTTAGTAGCAATATGATTTTATTATCTAACTAGAATAGAACAGCTAACTAGAAATGTTAGAGAAACCTACTTTTACTACCTTGATCATTTGATTAGCGTTAATTCTTTTAGGCAGGATGAGAAAAATTTAGAAATTAAGTAAAATAAAATAATATTATATTAAGGTAACATTCTTTCCGCTCAATTTTCAAGTGTACTTGCTTTATTTATTTGATTATAAGTTTATTTAGTGAAAACACGTTTAGCTCTCTTATGATGTATTTTATGCTGACATCTTTTCATTATTTCTCTATAATCATTTTTATAATGGAAGTCAATATAATTTTTTACTATGTCGTTATCAACGAACTTTGATGTTTCGCCTGGAATCTTAAGTTTTCCTCGACAAAATCTTCCGTCACTTAATAATCCGATAATGAGATCAACGCAATTTATAATCTTGACAATTTCTTGTTTGAGGAAGGAGATCCTATCACGCTGTGTTGGAATTGTAATAGTGGATTCGTTCGCTGCGCGAAAGATACGCGTACCAATAGAAGAGATTGATGGTCAGGAAAAACAGGGGAAACATTACACGACTGACACGATCAATCTTCGATACAGAATTGTATCTAGGTGTTCGTCGACGTCGTCTTCTGGACGTGGACGACGTTGTTCGCCTGGATGGCGGCGGCGGCGGCGGCATTTGTCGCGGCGGTGGGCTACAGGTCACACAAGATATCTGCCAGTGTCCAGGCACCGTTGCATCTCTGTCGGGTATCGAGATCGCTGACAATGGTATCACTTCGATCATACTGTCGCCATTTATCGCCAAGTTGCGGTTGCCATGTCCTCGTGCAGTAGAACTCGCCGAACTCTTCCGACGAGCCTAAAACACAATATTTATGTGAATAAGTCGAAGCCGTTGTTCATTCTCCTTCTGCCTTCAATCTAAACGTTTCAAGTTATATTATGACTTGGAAATGGAAGGAAGAATGTTGTAAATCTGCTAGAACCTTATTTTCTTGTCTCCTCTTTGAATTTACTTATTGTTAGATTTTACCCATTCAATGTGTACATCTTATCATTTATATTTGTGAAATAAGAAGGAAGGAATAAATGTAAACATTAACAAATTTGTCGTTTCGAAGTGAGCTATTTACCGGTTGACTCTTTATTAGCCTTCTAGTTACATCTTCCTCTTCGTTTGAACTTTCAGTATCGCTTAGATCGGAGCTAAAGTAACACTCTCCCGATCCATATTTCGTGAAATAATGCACTACTGCGAATTGTATTATAGTAGCAAAGATGAACGCGAACGAGAGAAAGACGAAGAAATCCAGAGCAGTGGGATAAGGAACTTTAGGCAGATCGGTTCTCGCTTCGAGTCCTAAGAACGTCATTGTTAGTACAGTAGTTATGCCTGAAACAAGACGTAGCGTGACAATCGAACTGTGCTAGTATAAATCCTACAACAGTAAAGTCCATTTGAATTTCAGTGAATAATAGAGGAATATAATTGTAGTTGGTTAATTAATTTCAATTGTTGAATTTGCAAAAGTTCAGTTATCATTTTCCTTTATAACTGCTCTCACCTAGTGACACTCGATCAGCCGTAGCTTCTCTGTTTAACCAGAATGAGACCCAAGATAAGACGACTAATAGGATGCAAGGACCGTATACCTGTATTAGGAAGTTACCCATGTGTCTTTGCAAGTGGAAGTACACCAAGAGCATCGAATATTCTGCTGAAATATATTTAACATATGGCTAAGAATAACGTGCACACGTCGCTATATGCTTTTAACAAGTTAACAAAAATATTTCGATGATTATCAAGAAATTTTCAATATAAAGATTCACCAAAGTGGTTTAAGTAGTTTTATAAAGTTAAATATGACCATTATGATATAAATCAAACAAGCGAGAGCGCCTTTAGATCCGAGCAAGATGTTGGCCTAATAATTGTAATCTAAAATGTGAATTTATATACCGTTTTCCACCTTGTCCTGCGCGTCAGTTTCATTTAGATGGAATAAATTATTGAGCTACCAACATCTCGCTTGTTTGATTTAAGTAGAGTTTTAGTTTACATTTAAAGATGTACTATTGAATACTTAATAAATCAACAATTACTTAACCCTGACCAATCACATACGGTATTTCTATAGAGTATTTTACAAACATTTGTACAATGCTTTTTATATTCTACTAGAATAGAGTCTACCAGAGTTAAAAATCTTTATCGTGACAAAGCATAACATCGAAAAATTTATTGTTATAATGATTTGCTTTTTAAATTATGCTATTTAAAATTATTATAGAAATTGTGTGCCGGATTGATGACTTGACGAGTTTAAGCAGATTTCCTCGATAAGTGCCCAATCGACCGAGTAATTGACTCAAGAGGCACCTTTACTAATCGATAATAATTCTATTAAGATTTATGTACCATACTATCTTCTGGGCTGCTCGCCTATACGTGCGGACAATGAAAGCTTAAGAGAGAAAAAGAGATAATAGTCGTCTTTTAGAGAAGGCTGCAATTAGTCGTCATTTCTGTGCGCCGACTTTCGACATTACTTTTCCTTCGTTCTCCAGGTCATCTCTCCGTGTTCTCAATATTGACAGTAGTGCGAGGTGCACACGGAATACTTCTTGCTTCACCGTATTTTCTATACAATTCCCAATTTTCGGCCTTTTCTCGTCAAACTACTTTAGTTTTATTTGCTCATGACTTTGTGAGTTAATTGATACATACAGTATTTTAATTGGATTTTTATTGACATCCTTAGCACTATAATTCTCAATTGTCGTTTTCTACTTCTTTGTACTAAATCTATTAAATTTAATCTATTAAAATAGATAAAAATAGATGTACTAAACTCACACAATGCTAGAAGAAACATTGATAAGTCGAATATTCTTGATTTGCACTTACCATGTGAGAAACCCGGTGCAGTCGAATGATTTGCGGTAGGATTGGCAACCAGATCAAATTGTGACAGCTTCATGTCCTCTGCTATAGCAACCTGCCTTGCGCTGTTCCATTTATAGATTACATCGCGTGTCGTATAGCCAACTGTAAATTAATTTCGCCTTGCCAAAAAGATCGATGTAGGTATTTTCTCAAATGGTAGCCAATATAATCGATAACTACACGCTGTTTCACTATTTAAATATATACACTTCTATTTAAAAATAAAAGAAATAGGTAAGAAAATATAAGAAATCCGATGTAATTGATAGGTATTGGTTTATTTTTAAATTGTAATTCTCTGCTTTGTAACAAGTGCATACGCTAAACGGTGCATAATTTTTTACGTTAAAAATCACTCAAGGAACGAGTAAGTTTGATCCCCGTTATTTTGTTGCCAAGATCTTTCTATCACAAATTACTGATAAAATATGTTGTTAAAGGTTGAAAGTAAGAAGCATAAGCGAAAAGGAGAAGAACGATGATATCTCTGAAAGTTGCAAAACAAATAAATAAATTTATTAAACTTACAACTGCCGAATTGCAATGGACATCTCTGTGTATCCATTGGAAAGTCTTCGAGATTCATCGGGCATCCTGCTTTAATCGTAAGTCTGAAACGACATACAGTTTTTACCAAATTTTTAAATGCTATAATCTCGAGATGTATAATCCTTTTCTGAAAAAGAGATGTTATCAGCGCGAATGTCGTTAATATCGAACAGTCGAGGCCTCTTTTCCGCGATGCCAATTGGTTTTCTCGAAGCGCGGTGTACTTCACTTCTCTTTTAGATTCGTAGTAAATGAAGATTTGCAATTTAGAAAAACGATTTTTGTTCCGATACATTTTCTCGATTGAACAGAATTAATAGTTTATTTAATCGGTACCAATAAGTCCGCAGAATGATACAAAACGTAGTAACAATCACGGAACAAAGTAATGTAAAATATTAAGTACGGAATTTTCCATTTCGTAGGTGGGACAACGAATTCTCAACGTTTTTTTTTGTTGTTTTTCACTCGGCGCGGTGACGTACGATGTTTTTGCGTGCCATCGTGTACTCGAAGGTCGTTGCGCTATCATTCGCTCGCCGAACGTCGAGCCGGCAAGCAGTGGCGAGAGTCGCTCCGTGCGTGTTATTACTTTTGCGTTATTTTGCGTTATCGGTTTCCAAGACTCGATCGTGATGAATGAAGGGATAAAACGCTATTGATTTGCACACCTTTATCAGCAACAAGTAACGTTCCTTGATTAATTATTGAGCTTCTACAGTTTGTAATGAGAAACGAATTGCGTGCCCGCGCCGCTTCGCACACAGTATTATTCTTTCTTGATACGCGTTCGCGACAAGTGCGGGCAAAAACCGCGATCGCTGAATTCCCGCGATTTGTGTCAGTGATTTGTGCGGGTATCAGTGCGACGATGTAATCGAACAGTTCGTAGTGCGCAATCGAACTCAGTGACAATCGGACACAGTGAAAACCAAAAAAGTGGCATTTGGATACAATGACAGTGACAAGTGACTTTACAAACGGAAGTGTAAATTCGCGAGTGTGTCGGAAGACAGCTGAGACAACGACACCTGAGAGGAGGACACCTGAGTGGAGGAAGAGGCATCGGGCGCCATTGCAGATACAACTCCGCCGCTGCGCATCGTGTCGGTGAGTGAAAAGTTTTTTTATTAAAGTAACGGAATCTACATTTTTAGATCATAGATTGTAGATTGATTGACATTTCGTAGATCCGTTACGTTAAAATGGATAGGTTACAAATAATTTTACGTTTTATTTAATATATTTTATTATCGATAAAAAATTATATCATAGAGCTCTACAAATCAGAGTATGTTCAGCTCATTTGTTATGTTCGGTGAAATACATTACAGAAATTATGTGAAATATGACGAATATTATCGATGTATTCGGCCAACCAATCTCTCGTAACCTATCCATTTTTAATTAATGAATTGTTATATGTACTATAATAAAATAACATGACGTAAGATTCCAATATATTTTGTCGAGAATGCGTAAATTTGAAATTATTTTTATACTTTATTTGAGATTATCGTTTAACTGTAATATTCAATTATAATATCGGTGTCACTCGTGCGGCAAGTTGCTTTTTTCTGGATCTTGCGTCACTTATTTTGCATGTCTCGCGATACTCTCAAGATGCGTTTAACATAAATACACGCATCTCGTATTTTTGCGGTCGATTTTCGCGGTCGGTTTTCGCGATCAGTTTTTCACAACATATTCAAGAAATTATTAATTGTTTAATTTCATCCATATTATAAATTTTAATTTTTTTATCGCGGAATAAAATTAAAATAAATATAACGCAAAGGAACATTTTTCCTATATTTATGTGCTTAAATTTGTACCTATATTAAAAAATCGAGTCACGAAGATACAGTCAATATTTTTGAAAACAGAAGTAAAATTACACTTGGATCAGATTTAGAAATTAAATTTTGTAAAATTAAGTTTCTCCTTTAAACAACTTTTCTCCTGGTCATGCATTTTTCGATACAATCGTCGCTCGCATATAGTTCGAACCGTACGAAATATTTGTCGGTGACGATAACCGACTATGGAAGGAGTTTTCTTCCTTCCTGATCTCTGGTCAAAATGACCAGATTGTATGGCCGGGAGCAACGAAAGGTAGGTCCAATCTGGCCCACCGAAGGACTAAATACGATGAGGTATGTGGTCAATATTGGCCACTCTGATGGAATACCTAAATAAGGTGCTGTACGAAGTATACTTTGATTTCTTTTTATTGGTTACAATTCGGGTGGGTTCACACAAAAAAATTAATCTCACTCTTAGCGGAATCCTCTAAATCTTAGTCCGATTACTTTGCACCGTGATATTTGTTGTAAAAGAGTTGAAGGAGTAGAATGATATTATAATTTTCTTAAAATTAAGGAGAATTAGTTAGTTTTCTGTGCAAATTGTAGTTGGTTAAATATATTGAAAGTTTCAAATGATACATGATGATAATTTTATGCAAGACCATGAGAGGTTTAAAGTTGTATTCTAAACTCCTACTTACGTCCTACTTACGTAGAACACATTATACAGATGGCTACTCTAATGAGACTTATAATTCTACGCTACAATAAGCATATTCTCTTCTCTCCCTTCTTCTTTTCCTCCCCTTCTCTTCACTCTCGCTTCCCTGACAACATCGATGAAAAGGAGCAAAAGTTTTATTCTTTTGTAATGACAAGTTTTCTCTGCCTCATGAATAATGACGATCACAGTTGGAGAAGCGTGAGATAAAACGAAGTTGAATGAGAAGAGATTAAAAGAATAAAGAGAAACTAACTTTACGGAAACGTCAAAAAAGAATTAACCGAGCGGTAAAGTTAAACGGCCTTTTATTTAAAATTTAAATAAATAATTTGCTGCAATTTTGAAGATAGCAAGACGAGATCTCGACTCTTTTGATAATTTTCTTCGAGAACAAATTTTAAAAAGGTAGCTAAAAGAGAGAGAGAGAGAGAGAGGGGGGGGGGGGCAGAAAGAGAAAGTGTAAGAAGCGTTGTGAAGGAGAAATGAAAGCATAGAATGAAAAGCAGTATGTGCGAAGAAGTCTCACATACAATGGTAAATGATTATGGGATAAATCAGATTAGAATAATATTTAACTTGAATAAGGTACAAAAACATGATAAAAGCCTATTCGACATTTATTCTTGAAAAAATTAACAAAATAAATTATTAAAATAAATAGGACAAGATTTATAAACAGAATAAATTTTTATTTAAACATAAACTATTGTAAAAAATGAATAGTGCTGTCAGAAATGTTGTTGCTTACCGCTTGAATGCTCTGAAAGATATGAGTACTTACAATTTCTCGGGTAAACATTCAGATGACAAAAGCTAATCCGAAAACTTGATCCGAATAGACGTTGTCTATGTCAAAGGAAAAAGAAAAGCAAAAGTCGCTCTCAAAAAGTTTCTCGCCATTCAAGCAAGAATTACGGAAAAGAAGTGTGGCTTTTCTGTTGTGCAGTATACATGTGTATTGAACTATTTCTATTGATCTCACAACATGCTCACGACCACGCTGAAGGATATTTTTTGGATTATCAATTAAAGCAAAATTTTATTTTTAATCCACTTAACAGATATCATCAGACATGTTTTAAAATACTGTGCTAGATATCGAGCTTGAAAACAATATGTCGATACAGAAAATCTTGGAAAATCATTCAATAGGAAAAAAACTGTCAATTGAATTTTAACCAGAAATGTTATTTAGTTGCAAGCATTTCTGAATAAATGTTCTAAATCAATAGGGAATATATACTGATCGACTGTATAAATGTTATATATTTACTAGATAAAATTTTAAGGATTATACTTTACAGGTAACTTGGTCTTACTTTTTTGTATGAGTTATAATACACTTGTTTACATTATTTATTGTATTGCAACATGTTATTATAGGTGTTATTGATTTTATAAATATTTTAAATAGACACATCTTTATAGGATACAAGTTTAATTATATTTCCGCAAAAGTTTTTGAATTCTCGATTTATCTCTACATGTCTCAAAATTCTTATAAAGGCTCCACTTCATACATTTGCTATTTCAGACTGTTGAAATATAGACGCGGTATATTTCAAAGGCAGGATCTACCGGTCGACAGAGAAGGTTTTAGAGAAACAGAGATAGAGGGAGAGAGACCATTTGAACGGTGTACACTTCATGCTCGACATACTCGCGCAAAATTGGGTCTCTCTCTCTCTCTCTCTCTCTCTTAGCTTCTCTTGAAAATGCTTGTTTATGACACACGGCAAGAGCTACGTATAATAAACAACTCCCCGCATACCTAGCAACGTCGATGGTCGCATAGGCGATAGGCCGAGCTAAGACAGCGATTTGTAATAATTAATAACTCGTTAACTATTGCGAAAATTGCAAAATGGTAGAGGATTTTTCGACCAGTCTAATCCGCTCTATTCGTAAATAAGAGATGAGGCGGGTATTACATAACACCCCAGTATAATAATAATAATAATAATAATAATATCGATAATATATAATAAATATGATTTAGTTTATAACTTGAACAGAAATTTATCTATATTAGATTTCGAAAATACTAAAATCAGTGATTCTCACTGGTTTAGCTAAACTTCGATGGTCGGATAAAAGGTAACGGCTAATAAAGTGTCGAGTAAATAACACCACGGACGTGATCACGACGTTCCCCAGTCTAAATGGATACGGGTCCAGTCGGTCAGAGAAAAATATACGAGACCTCGTTTAAAAAAAAACAAACTTATTTTTTACCTGAGATAGCAATTATATAAAATCCTTTTGTCGATTTGTCAAGTTATGTATGTATCATCGAGGCTACTTCGTTTTTTGTTGTTGGTACAAATTAAATACAAATACATAGAAAAGGAGTATTGAAGCGATATAAACATCTCATTATTGTTAATCTGTTCCCTTTCTCTTGACCTAGTCTTCCAGATCGGCTCTATTGTATGCAGCAGAATTAACCCTTGAGTTCGAGATACCTCAGACCTTGCACATGTCACGTTGCCGAGAAAAGATTTGCACAGATTTAGTACCGAGCGAACACTGACATAATATGTACTTGCTTTTATCTTACGTGCACAATCTCTATTTCTTTTTGTGAAAAAATTAGGATTATGCATTACTAACAGATATCAATGCAAAAATATCAATTCGAATTGATTTCTGCTTTTATTGATTTGGACACTTTGAAACGCTAGTCTCTTCTAATTTTACAGAATATTTTTAATTATATAGTTAAAAGTTTATCTATAATTGACAGAGTACAATTATAATACATGACTTCTTTTAAGAAAAGAATCTTTATAAGCGATTAACGATGATAAGAGATAATTTCAGCTATAAATCTCACGATACTTTTGCAGGAAATGTCATTACGCTTCTCACGATTTTTTAAGAAGAATATTTTATAGTAATAGAGGACAGCAATACGGACAGCAGAAAGACTAAATCTTTCGTATTATTTATGTACTTTAATCCAAAATTTATAAAGATATGACAAGACTTTCTCTTTTGCATTCATATTGTTGATTTTAATAGGCAGACTTTAAATAATATTTTTATGTTAGTAATACTAATAATACGAGTATAGATTGTTTTTCTTTTATATCTCTTATTTTTTCTCTATCTTTTATGACGATTAGAAGAAATTGATTATTTTTGATAACTCGTACTTATAACTTTTGATATAAAAAGTTTATGCATGCTTTGAATCTACGGACTCGAGATTCATTGAAACATACCTGGAACTGTAAAGAACTCTGCCATTCTGATAAAGTCTGACGAATTTATTCGGGCTAGTGATGGTATGCAAGTAACTATGCTTGCCATTGTAGAAGTACGTGTCGGGCTTCCAGATTCGCGCCAACATAGAAATACTCAGGGCGAGTGTTTCCTTACCACCCTGAAATGCTAAACGTCTGTCGACCCACGATTGCCGAAAGTAACAATCCATTGAGTATGTCTGCAGAAAATTTCAAAGTTCGTTTAAATCATTCATATAATCTATCTTTATATAGAAATTCACAATCGTCCCTAATTTAAACAGATAAAAATCGTGATGGCCTGGCATTATGCCGCAAGATAAACAAAAAAATATAACTGACCATATCCACCTCAGAAATGGGACCCATGCTGCGTACCATAATATCGACTTCGACAGTGGCCGGGGGCCCGCCAAAGTTTGGTCTAATGCTATTGTCGTAACCGCGAAGTAAATTATCCAATAGATTGCTAATGTTGCTATGGTTGTTGCTCTGTGTTCTTTGCCTGAGGAAAGTTTTTGTATCCACGGCCACTCTAAAACAAGTGCCGTAATTTTATCAGCCAAATAAATTGCTGCTTGTAGATATAGTTATTAAACTTTTCGCTCGAAAATATTTGATTTAAAATTGTTTAATGTTACAATTCAAATGTCATACTACTGCTTTCGACAAGACTTAATATTAATATTAATGTTTGCTCTTAATACAATTAATTTTAAGATTGACTGAACAACATTCTGGAGATGTCCACAGTGAATTTGCATTCATTGTATATCCTTGGTGTAGTCGTTGAAATAAAAGCGGCCTTTATTTTATATATGTAAAAAAGAAGATCTCCAATTACGAATAAGTTATTCAAGAGACAATAAGTATGCACGCGGATTTATTTTTATATGCTTTGTATCGAAGACTATATTATTGTACATAAACGAATACATAATCTTCAAGTTGCTTTATAAATCGTTTAACGAACTGCCGCCGAATTTAAATGAAAAAAAAATGTGGACCTTTAAATAAATTCTGCATATAGCATCATTAAAATACAGATATAAGATGAAATATAACACAGAGCATCTTATAAATTAAACTTACAAAAAGGTAGAAGTAATAAGGTTGGCAAAGACGAGCAGAACTTTCGGCTTCATGATGGACGTATTCTAGCTTTCTTCGTTCATCAATTCGACGTAATAAATACGATTATTCGACATTTCGCACTGTAGCAAATATCAGTAAAACATTAATAAGAGTTGAGAAACAAATTCCTGCAACACATCATTATAACTTTTTAATCAAATTTTATAAGGGATTAAGATATAGTGGTAACGCAATACAATTAAATTTAACACACAGAAATTTGCTATCAAGAATCATCAATTTAATTGATTTAAAAAAATTTTCTTAATCACACAAGTACTCTTCATATTATACCAATATGTTCATTTTGATAGCTAGAATTTGTTACTGTGTAATGAGATAGAAATATGAAATTGTGGGCACATCTTGCCATTATGACATCTTTCTCTTGATTGTTTCGCGATGTTTCGAAACAGTAATGTGTTCGATTTCTTCTATATGTCTTTTGCGTTGCTCGATTTTAGGCGGCAATGCGCGATAACGCGTGGTGTGGTAAATAGACAGGTATCGAATCGGTAAATCTTGACGGTTACGCGTACATTTGCTGCCTGTGCGACACATATATGCATTCCCTCGAAAATAGTTTGAAGCGAAAGACGTTTGAAAGCGAACGAACCGCACCGTACGCAAATAGCTATTTGTACACACGTAAATACGAGGTACGCTTTGAAAAGTTGGTACCATTTGCAACGTGATGATTAGGATGACCTGATTATCAGCAATGTTTGTGTACGTAAATCGGAGGCAGGGATTTCAATTACTCAACGCATCTTGCGAAAACACTCGCCCATGAAAGTGATTTTCCAAATTATAATATGATATAGTTGCTTTCTGAATATGTTTAGATAAAAATGTGACAAAATTACGCGTTTGCTATCTTTATATTATTTCTCCAGATCTTACCAAAGTAATTTAACTTCTTTTAATCCTTGAAGTATTAAAAAAAAGTATTTTTTAAATGTCTTGTTCTTATAAGTGAAGAACAAGAATCTTTTCAGACCAAATGTTTCTTGTTAGAATGATATACATATTAAAAATTAAGATATAAGATGACTTTGTTGTACAAGTATATCATTTTATTATATTGCGAATATGTTGCGGTGGTAAGTCATGTGCATGCAATCCTTGTCAACAAGACACGGAACTACGGAAGAGATCAGTCATACGGTACGTTTATTAAATATACACGTACGAGAAGGCGTGCGAGTTACGTATACGTAACAGACGTACCTTAAAGTTTAATTTGTAATTCGAGTCCATGGTACCGCGAGAATTCCTGACACTGACATATGCTCGATAGTGTTTCGCTGTGACAAAACTGTAGGTTGGAATGACATAACGTCAATGTTTCATGCTATAAATGCGACAAAATGTATCTACCGATTGGCCTGCGCGCGCGTTTTCAGTATCATAAATATATAAATATAAAAATCATTCTGGTGAATTCGTTTAGTTTTCAAACATATATCAATTTCAGTTCCCAAATTCCAAATCAGATTAAATACGCGGATCTTATAAATCACTGTCTTAATCAGTCGTTGATGTCAATGAATTTCAATGTACGAGTATGTTACATACATATAGACCGTATAGTTTGTGTGTACATACATACGTACGTATGTATACACTGGGAATCACTGATGCCTTTCCACACGAATTTGTGCACATATCGACATACTTAAAGCACATTTTGCATATACATAGATGGAAAATGTATATGTGTTCTACCTTTGCCTAAATTTATATGGAAAGGCATCAGTGATTCCTAGTGTACGTAACAACATACAAGCATTGAAATAAGGCACATTTCTGATTAAAAAAAAAGTATCGACAAACAGATGAAGAGTATCATTTGAAAACAACAAACATCTCGACGATAACTTTGATGGCATGCCTCAACGAAATTTGTGGTACTCTTAAGGACGATCCGCATTTACGACGAGTTTATCATAACAATTTGTCACATCGAAAAAAGTGATTGTGTGTGGATATCTTTTAGCTTCAAATATTTGTCAGGTAATAGTATAGGTGTAGTATCAATTTCAGAATTGCTTAAAGAATTTGGCCTAGTCCCGCGATTCACAAAATGGATACGAAAGAATTTATCGTAGATAATATTTGTACTTTTTGAAATAGAAATGTATCATAACTAGAAAATAACGAAGGGAGGAAAACACGATAATAATTATTGTAGTGAAAAACTGGTCAACTCCGCTGGTAATTTTGATTAATATCCTATATTACTATTATTTATTTCTTATGTGGTGAGGCAAATTTAGTGAAATTTAGTTATTAGAGAAATTCAAAAGGATAGTCAAGCAGCAGTTGAGTGAATTGCGAAATTATAAAATGGTTCGACCGTCGAATCTGGAACTCATGGCTCGCGTGCTAGATGCAGTGGCAAATCTTGACGACACCAGAGGTTCGTCAGCTCGCGAAGTTCTCAGTTTTATCCAGCATAGCAACATATCGGCTAAAACTTTGACATTGCAGGTGACATAAAAGTGCTCATATGCTATACACGCGTTACATTTTGAATATTTTTCTTTAATTTATGTGTTTATATGCTATAGTAATTTGTATATATAAATTCTTATACTTGTTTCCAAACTTGTTACCAAAAGTTAAATATGTTTTCCACGTATGTCTAAATTTTTACAAGAAATTTATTTCAAGATATATATTTATTATAATTAAATAAAAAGTTCCTAATCTTATTAAAATTTTATTGTATTTCCTTTTTCTGCAATCTGTTATAAACATTTTACAAAGCTATCATAAATTGTTAATAATTTTTTTGAAATAGAAAAGGGAGAAACTTGATTTCTATTATGACCTATAATAAAATTTCGAGTAATTTAAATTGACATATTCAATGCATCGCAGGTACATCGAGCTTTAAAGCGTGCAGTAAATGCTGGACTTTTACGGCATAAGAGTGGTCGTTATAAAGCACTGGCTACTTTGAATCCTAATTCTGTTTCTAACCCACCTGCTGGTAAGGAGCCAGCTACTAACAATCAGAGAAACGAAGAGAAAAAACCAAAATCCGCTGTACAAGCACCTAATAGCGACGTGGAATCGTCTCGTCAAACACAAGAGCGCAAGTATGCTAATATTTCTACGACAAATCTGTGTTCTTTTTCGATTAATTTAAAACACATCTCAAAACCGACTTTTATATATTACATTTAATTTTATAAATGAATAACGTTTACAATATGTCTTATGGATTAATAAAGATGAACTATCGTAAGAAATGTAATATAATTATGAAATGTTAATTGTGAGGGGAAAAAAGAGGAAAAAATTGAAATGGATTAGTGATTCTACTTACTATCTTGATACGAATATAGGAAAAGAACTACGTCACGACGACGAAACAGTAAACATCGTAGTAATAAAACAAGAAGAAAAAGCCGACGTTCGCCTTATACTAGACGAAATGCCGTTCAACGTCGAAAGGTGTGTCAATTAGCGTTGTCGCTACTATAATCTTGATTAAATGTATATTTACGTAATTCTATTACCCCTATTTTCTCATATCTCTTAAGAATTACAAGATTTTTCTAAAGAGATAGTAGTGGTATAAATGCTAGGGTATTGTATTGTCCTTACATCTATTGAGATAAAGGAACCTGATATGAGTAAGGTGAGTTGTAATAAGAGTCTATTGCACGATACCGGCCATAATACGAGACTTTGGCATTAGGTGCTAATGCCAAAAGACTGCAGAATTACACGTAAATCCAATATTTTCCGTAAAATATTTAAAGCATTCTTTTCTTGTATTATATCGTGAATGAAGATTATCAATAGTTGATTCGATGAAACGTATGAAATGCAATTTTTATGTTGACGATGGTGATAGCGTGGACAGCGAAAGCGCACATACGACAACGAGGAGTTTGAGGATCAGTCATCCGGACAGTACATCTTGCATGGAAGGGACGATTCGCCCGTACCATTCAATCGCAGAACGAAACGTTCAAGAGTATCCAAGCGAGAGCTCGAGTCCGACTTCTCTGACGAGAGCGATTGCGATAGCGACGTGAGCCAGAAGCGCGTTTCTCGGGGTAATTTTAACCACATTAGGGGGAAAAAATATATAAACTGTACTAAATTGAGAATCACGTAGTGTTATCTGTTTATTTTAAACACATACACATAATTTGTTTTTTCTATAGAAAAAGGCTAAGAAAGCGTAGCGGTCTTACATCTCTATACAATCTAAAATATTAAGTTATATATTTTTCAGAATATAATATCGCATTTACCTGACAAATTTACCTGACAAATAATTATATTAATGTATTCCATTTGCTTTCTCTTTCTTTTCAAGTAAAAATTATATTTAGAATACTTTGGTGTATTTATTATAATTATTAATGTATATTTTAGCAAATAAATCATTGGGTCAAAAATCAAAATACAAAGAGGCGCGCACGAAATCAAGAGGTAGATCAGCACCTCGAGCTCGAAGTCCGCATCTGTTGCAACGAGCGATGCAAGCGCGACAGCATCCGACTGAGGAAATGGAAAATGATAGGCAGCAATGTGACGACGATCACACAGAACGTAATGTGGCGCATCAAGAAGCATGCAATGATGTTGAAAGAGTTTGTGAACCGAACGACAGCAACAGCGGCAGCACCCTGGAGAATTCGAGAGACTGATATCATATTCTTCTATTTTTACTATCCCACTCTGCATTCGTCAATGTATTCTTATATTACTTTTTTGGCAACTATATATCTGTCTATTTTGTCTTCTACATTTCTGGAACGTCTTGTTTTGAAAGGTAAATTTGTAAATGTTTCAATTATATAAAGGTAATTTATTATAAAATAAATATGCATGTGCAATGAAGGGTCTTATGTATTTTAAAGCCATTAAGAATAGTAAGCTTTTTAACTAAGACTTTTACTTTCAATATTACAACTTGTGTATTGGTATCTGTATGATTTATCAAGTTCTCCAACGAAATATATAGATAATTGTCTCCGTGTATTCCGGAGTGCGTTTGTGATTGCGATGCCTCTTTGGCGTATCATTGGTGCTTTCGTTCTCCTCGTAGAAAGCTGATAAATATATGACGGTCAAATACTGGGAAATACTCGAACAAAGTGCGGAAGCTTTTGCCGAAGCGAGATACTATCGAGAGCGTCACTTTTTACGGGATTTTTCTCACTACGCTTGAGCGAAGCCTCGAAAAGGTGCATTTTTCAACGTGACTAAAGCTTTCTGATGTTTATCGGTTTAGCCAATTGCGTTTTACCCTTGCTAGTAAAGTTTTTCGCGACGGACACGATAGTTTACCTCTTATATTCGTTTGATTCTCTGTACGGGATGTTGCCTAAGTTTGCTCGGATTTTTATACGCCTGCAAAGAGTGCAAACTTCTCTAGAAAGTATCACTTTACTGGTATAATTGTTTTTTGAGTGCACCGAATAATATTAAACAAAACAAGTTATTGTTTGATTTAACATACTTGCATAATACATGTGTATATTTAACGATTATACTAAAAATATATATACGTACAAAAGGTGAAATACTAATCATGTTCTTACGAAAGGGAT
Organism: Vollenhovia emeryi; assembly: GCF_000949405.1. Lineage (NCBI taxonomy): Eukaryota > Metazoa > Arthropoda > Insecta > Hymenoptera > Formicidae > Vollenhovia > Vollenhovia emeryi. Next base: position 885,405 of record NW_011967168.1, read on the forward strand.
TAATCAATGAACATTGTGGTAAAAGCAATCGTTCCAATTTCAGATTTATAAATTCGTTAAATGCATATGTATTCTTTTATATGAAATAAGATCCTTGTATTTACATCTCATGTTATTTTTTGTTCAATTTTTGAGACTTTTATCTTTTCTAATAAAATATTTCAGATATAAATTTTAATTTTTCTGATGTTAAACACTTCTAATTCATATCCTATTTCGCTTATCACATAAATTTCATTAAAATATGCTTCAACGCGTCGCGCTTACAAATGCGCACGCTTCCGTTATTTGCTTGAGTGACGGCTAAAAGTGAAATAAGTGGATTATACATTAATGAATAATTAATAGGAGAGGATAATATATAATGAAAATTTACGTCTATTAGTATATTGGATTATAAGTGAAAGCCATTCCTATGAAATTTTAACAATATTTTTGATATCGATGTTTCGTACAATTTTTTCTTACAAGTTAAAGAACATTCGAAATACAATAAAATCCTCTGAGAAAGGGTGAACACTCAAAATCTATTACACATGTATTGATGAGATAACATACGGAGAATATTATATAAATTGTGATTGTAAATGATATTTATATTTTTTATTACAAAACCGTAATATAAACCATAATAATTTTAAACGCTCTTTATTTTATTTAGTTAAAATTAATTAATTATTAAATATATTAAAATTTTTCAATAATGTTGTAGTAATAACTGCTAGTTAGCGGTAAAAAAAATTTTTATTAAAATTTTTGTTAAAAAAATTGTATATAAAATAATAAGTAAAATCATAATTGTATATAAAAATATATAAATTTATTGTAGAGTTACAAACAGAGCGTAGGTATATAGAGAAATGAATAGTTGACATACGTATTATTAGAGGGAGAAAGTATGTGTTTCTCCAAATTTTTAAATAATTTCAAAATATTTAAAATACTTTTACGAACTTTCTAAATTATTGCAAACGTTCAGTTGAACAGATATACAACATATATATGTCATATTCAACATTTTTAGATGAGATCGCACGCACTTAAAACGCGTTAAACCTAGATTATTTTAATATACTTAGTCTACATATCGAAATTATCAAGATTCCATAGAGATTTTGACAGATTTTTATTAATCTCAAATCTTTTAAAAACTTACCAAGCGTATGTGTTTGAGTCGTTGGCATTTTGAAACTTTTGCGACATGAAATCATGACGATAGTGAAAGTGCTCGCGATATTTCCAGAAATACTCAAAATTGTTTCCAGATAATATTTTCATCTTGATGATGATCACACAAAGATATGGTAACAAAATTCCGACGCATGATCTTGATCGCATAGGGTACCTAAAGATCGCGAGAAGCACGTGGCAAAGCCACAACGCGCACTGACTGCTTCGAACGGGACAGCTGACGAAGGGTAGAAACACCGCCCTCCGCTGTCAATCCCCACCAGCTCGCGCCCCTATCTCTATCTCCATTCTTCATGCTTTCAATCGTTGTATTTTACAATTTTTATATCGTTATATGTAATAAAAATAAAATTGTAATTAAACAGTATTATTCTAATTATTCCAAGTATTATTCTGATAAGAAGACGGGTTTTCTTATACAAAGATATATACAAAATTTAATTTAAAATAGAAAAAATGTGCATCTTGATTGATGTTTAGTATATTGTGTTGATTCATTTTAATGGCTTTTATTTTTTTAGTCCTATATTTATCTTCGAGTCTACTTATAGAAATAATTTTTGTAATGTTAATGGTATAATACATAAAATTTAATTACATAAAGTTAAAAATGTTACATTAATTACTGCATTTCTTTTTTAAGGTAAAGAAAATGCGAGATAAGTGTTAAATGATATATGATCTTTAAAATACGATTCTGTTACAGAATTCTTTCCTAAGTGATCAATCAATTGGGAGCACTTGACCACATTTTTGCGGCCGAGTGCAGAATGACAGAACTCATTTAACGACATCACATTTCATCGCGACACAGAACTTGCTTTCATTCTCAAGGATGCATTAAGGGACTCGATTCCCCATTCTTCCCGAGTTTTTGAATTTTATAGATCTCGTTACCTGATATAACGGTATCTTCGATGTGCACGCCGAGTTTATTATGATTAATTTCATTTACCACATACAAATTACAGTTATATGACACTCGTAACAATTTGAAATCCTTTAATTTCTTTATAGTTAATTTTCACATTAACTCTAATACACAAACAAATACCTATATGAGCAAAAAGGAAACTTGGATTTTAATATATAATTTAAATAACACTTGGAGATTTTATGTAATCTGTGTAGTAGTTTTGCTTGGCACGGATGTTCTACGAAGTCTATAACAAGAACAACGAACGAAAAAGGATTATCTAAGATTAATGGCCTTTTTTTCTAGGGAAGACAGGAATATCCTGTCTGTGCAAGGTAGTTTCAATAAAACATATACAGATAGTCTATTTTGTATGCGAATAAATTCGTATGGAAAATGAACTACGTCTCCGAATTGTCGGAAACACGTCGAACATTACGGTTACTCGTTGCCTGCCGGAAATATCAGCGATGCCATTTTCTACCATCGATTAGGTTGACGTGTTTCAATGATTGGAATTACGAATCCACATTTCTCTTCTCGTTGTCATACATTTCTTAGCAACAAGAAAATCGTATTGGATGCACCACAGTCGTTTATGCTTCTTTACTTTTACGTCAAAATACTGTTTATTTTGTTTGTAAATTAAGTTAGAATTTGTGTGTGTGTGTGTGTGTATATAAATAATCAATGTTAATTCATAACTTTTTCAATTTTTAATTAAAGATTAGAATTTTTAATATTGAAGATTGGCGCATGTATATACAAACGTTAAAATTATATACATATAAAATAATTATATAGAAAAATACATACTATAAATATAAATTTACACATTAACGCTTCCACTTTGATTTCTTATATGTTTTCTTGATAATAAAAATAAGATTGAATCGCATAGAGTTAACATGACGTTTCTGATGAGGTAACATCGAGGGTCGAGGCCACTTTATATCAGGATTTCAACGAAAGCGCATGTCATTCGTTTTCGTAGAATGACCATACGAGGCCCTTTCCTGCTAAAGCTGCGCACGTCGTCCCGAAGGATCAAAATTTTCCCAACGAAATATCCTTGCGTAGGGTGCACATATTACATATATATTTTTCTGTCGTTTCGTATCTCGAACAATTTCTTGTATCGAACAACAAAGATGAAGAACGGATACTCTTGCTCTTCAAAATATAGCGCATTAGCATGTTTTACGTACTGTTTGTTTATATTAATCTCTTTTCTAATTCCTAACCTTCTGCAAAGAATTTATTAAAGGTGACACACTCAATTATGAGTTAATTTATATGCTTATTATAAAATTCAATTACATTTATTATGCCTCATATTTGTTGGAACAATTTAGATTTTATATCCAACTCCTTGCTAACTCCGCATCGCACGATCCATGCAAGTCACTTGATTATCGTGGTGACGACAGATTTTATATCGGCAAATTTTCGATGTGTGGAGATCGTATCGGACGCGATTTAATTGCATGTCAATCTTTCGTGAGCGAGGGTCCTCGAACTCATGGACTTCTCCATTGCAAAGCGACGTGTTATGCGCGTATATGTGCACGTTAATATTCCACTTGGTCGTATTACAAGTGGATCCCAAATGATTAAATGTATTCTCGGTTGACAACAATATAAATAAGGCTTAATTTTTTCTTGTAGAATTAAATATTTGCTATACTAAAATAATTTGGAGACTATCACTGTTATTTGATTTACAATAAAACTTTATACTTAAAAGTTCAATATAACTTTATTATATTATAGAAATGTACAGTTTTTGACATTCAATTATATAGCATTTGTTATTTTTACATAAGTTACTTCACTAATGAGAGATATACGTTAATATAAAATATCAGTGGTATAATAAACTCTCGAGTTATATCAAAGTTGTCGCAACGTAAAAGAGCAAGATCCGGAGAATAATTGAAACGATTTGTTGTCAGCATTTCCATTTGCGACTTGCCTTGAGCAATGAGTTTCGATTATTTCTAAACGAGAACGTCACGAAGATGTATCGTGACATCCGGTCACGACGTTTCCGCGGTCGCGTAGCGAATCTTATACCGTCATCAATTCAAAATCGGAAGCTTGTAAAAAATGGATGTAGACTAGCTGAGACAATCGCGACTTTCCGTCATCGAAGGTGTCTTCGATCGGACTAGATCTGCTAGCGGAACTCGCAATTTCCGGCAACTTCAAACAGGATGCGCGACACATCCTGACGCGTTTCCCGATACGCGAAATTCATTTCGTCTCGCTATGTGTAGAAAATATTTCAAAAGCCCAACTTAAATTTTAACGGTAGATTCTTTGAGTCACTTGTTAAATATATTCTTCCTACAAATAATGTTTCAAACAATTTGATCATATTTAAAATAACAACAATTTTTAATTCAATGAATAATTAAAAATATAATTGTATTCGCATAAATTTAATGATATTTTATAGAATTTTAATACAAGGTTGATTATAAGTCATTTTATCTATCATAAGTATTATTGTACAATATATTTATACAAGTATACCCATTACCATATGTGTAGGGCATAATGTATAATTAATGTCTAAGGTACATTGGAGATCTAATCATCAAGTTGGATCACAGACACATGCGTTTCTCATCTATAATACCAAGTATCCTCTTTTGTATTGAAACTTGCAAATTTGCACGTAAAGCGAAAAGTAGATGATATCATATATCGAAACTTGCGAAAACAGGCAGAACTTGTTGCACTAAGATGGCATAGTATCGCGTTTCTCAGGTTTCTCTCCGGAACTTGTGAGGGTATTTTCCCTTTCATAAATCGTACCGTGTCTCGGACAACAATCTCAACTAGCAGTATGATAATACGACTTAGGGCAAAGTAAAAGCAGTACATACGGTGAAAGATATCTTTGATTGCTCTTAATTCATCATTTTCTAGTTTGCTATTGTACTTTATTCATATATAATATACGTATCTATGTTATAATCTATATCTATAACAAAGTTTGCACATAAAAACTCTCCCTCTATCTATTTATCAGACGTATACTTTGTGGCTCAATTCAACTCGCGGTTTTTCATAATTCGTGCTTGTCCGTATATAATTTAACTTTAATCCCACAAGCGAACCACTCGTAGATCTTTAATCCCTCGTCCGTGAACAGAAATCTCCGCGCTATCGTTTCCTATCTGAATCTTGTAATCTCCACGAGAGAGAGAGAGTCACCCATTTCTTATTCTCATTATACCACTGTCGCTCGTCGCAGTCGAATGACTCGCACTGTTTTGCTGGCACTAATTACTTTTCCCATTTTCTCTAGCTATCTCGCAGCCCTTGTAAGCTATAAATATTACAAAGGGCGAGTTAATGATTGTTAATCATTGAAAACTTTTATCAATATTTACAAGAATCTTTTTCGGTCTAAAAAAAACTTTAGATATTGTAGCGTAGGTCACAGCAAAGATAGCTGTGATCGATTACATAGACTAGATATAAATTTAATTAAAACAGATTTATATCTCGCGCAATGATATAGTAAATGTATCAACAAACACATTAAATGATTGAACAGCTAAACGCATTCCATTTCATGCTTTCGCTTGGCATAAACGAACGTCATCGTGTCATGAGCGATTAAACGGACATGCAAACTCGTGCAAGTTTTTTGCGGAAACACAGTCCTGTGCTTTTTTTTATCATAATTACCTCGCGTCGGGAGACCTCTTTATACGCAAAAGCTTTATTGCGTCTTTTGTTGACTTGCAAAAAGAAGGAAAATTGCTCAATAAATTTTCACGAAATGACAAGTGTAACAAGTGTAATAACTACTCTCTTAGTTAGATAGCGATTTATTTTGACAAGTTATCCTTCAATTAATTATGTAGATACATAAAAGGGCTTTTCACTTCTGTTTGTCCTACTTTTAATCGCGCAATACCATTTTACAAAACTGATTATTCCAATATTAACATAGATTTATCTCAACTTCTATCCTCTTCGCCTTCTTCATATTTAATGGAGAAAGAAATTGATACGATTGGGTGGATCTTTTCTCGGAAATTATGTTGATACTCAATTTATGCTTATTTCTGCTTTTTCGTTGGTGTTAAAATCGGATTTTTCAAAGAAAATATGAAAAGCAAACAACGAGATTGATCGGTGCCAATAAAGTATATAACATATATTGTTAAATTTATATCAAGTCTTTTTATTGCTTAAATATTCTTATTCTATTAGTGTAATTGTGTGTTGTACAAGTTGTAATGAAATGTTTTCTTTACTCGAACGTAATAATATATAAATCTGATCCAATTCCCTTATAACGTGTTTCTTCCTCGACCTTGTTACATTAGAAAGAGATACTTAAGAAAGAGATAGGGTCGTAGTATTCGCGAGCTTAATATTTCTCACCCATGCTATAAGATAGATGCGCCCCTGATATATATAGCCATAGGTAACAAGAGCGGGAAGTGGGGCGAAAACGAGTTGGAAGTGGAAACTCACTACGAAGGACACTTCAGGGCAGCACCATCAGCAATTTTCAAAATCTTTTCTTCCCAACGACTATCATCGGTACTGTTGGTCGTTTTGACCGCGACCTCCGTCGTTCTGCTTCTTGATTCGGAATTTTGCTGATAACCCACATTTATCATCGTCTCATTTTTGTTCGCATTCAAGAGAGTTTGCGTATATGTTGTGAAAAGTAATATTTACAGGGTATCGAAGGAAACGAATATTCCATTATTTTATCGTACATTTTTCTTGATGGATCTGAAATTACAAGTTGTCACATTTGGTATACATACACGTACAATATACGTTGAATGATTGTTTCCCAGTGATAATTCAGGTAAAGCCTGAAGTAAATTGGGATATAAAGAAGATGTGTTATAGAATATTATAGTATTATTAGATTTATTTCATGTTTGCAACGTTCTTTGATTAATAACTTGTATGCGATAAAAATTTTGTCATTATATTCACATTTACATTTCGACATTTACTAAACTTGTGTTGAACTGAAGAACATGTTTGATCATAACGTGTTTATATACATATAAGGCGAAATATATTTCTGCCACGCAAAATGACACACTATAATACATTGATAGGAGCAGACCGTAGTTGACCGAGCTAACGAGTTTGCTAATCCTTGGGTAAAAGGACGTCTCCTCCAAGCGATCCGTATCCCTCGTATTATCCCATTGATCCTGTTTAAGTTTGCATACAGGCGAAAGGCGATGGCCATACTCGGAATCAGATCAAATTAATTACTGGATGAAATATGTAACTCTGCACTTTATCGTGCTTATTATATGTTACATTAAAATCATTCAATATATCCCAGTAACTAACAGTTACATAACATCAATATTATAATTTCCTGTACAACAATATATGAACAATGTATATTAATTTAATAGAACAATAAATGATCTCTTCTTCAATGTATCATAATTGAGAACAACGATCAAACAGAGTCGTTGTAAGCTTAATTAAAAGAGGTCAAAGATGAAAATAATAATCTAATCTGCATAGGCAGATTTCCTTAACCGAATAAGTATTTAAATTGTAGCATACGCGTTATCAATCTTTAAAGAGTCAATCTCTCTCTGTCTCTCTCTTCCGACAAATTTGATTGATATGCCTTAACCGGCAGGTCTCCTACATTGAGACGAATGAGCTTGATTGGTGAAGAAGCATTGGTGAGGGTAAGCGTCTAAAGGGGACTAGAGCAGTTAAGTCGACAGTTACGCAAAAGATTTTCGCCGTGATGGATCGTTGGATAGGAAAAGTCGCGATAATCACTGGAGCAAGCGCTGGAATAGGTGCGCAGATCACGAGAGCACTCGCAAAAAATGGAATGAAAGTGATCGCTGTAGCGAGAAGACTGGAAAAGCTAGAGGAATTAGCGGAGAGTATCAAACATGAGTTTAACACTGAAGTGTATACAATGCAATGCGACGTCCGAAAAGAAGAGAATATCCGTAAGGTGTTCAAATGGGCGGAGGAAAAATTTGGTGGTACTGACGTAATGATCAACAATGCTGGAGTGGTTTCGACCGAAACGATTATAGGTAAATCGTCATCTTCTTTCATTTTTTCATTCTTTTTTTCAATGCAATGTAAAAATTTGTCAACAACAAAATGTACGGGGTCTGCTTTATGTCTGCTAGACATAAGTACCTGCATATAGGATTAAAGCATCTCTCTTATGACATTTTTCTTATACAAAGATAAAAAATTCACGTTATGAAAGAGTTATTTGTTGCTTTGTGTTGAAAGAGGGATCAACAGAGACATATCGCGAAATAATGGACGTGAATGTGATTGCATCAGCGATTTGTTCGCGGGAATTAGTGCAGTCCGTCAAAAAGCGAAGAGCGTCGGGTCATATCATTAATATTAGTAGGTAAGTATCAGATGTGGAACTAAACACAGTTAAGAAATTAATATTAGAGTTTAGAAAAAGCATTCGTACACCGACTACTGTGATCAAAACTTTTTGTCATTCTAATTTACTAATAAATTTTATACAAACCACACTGTACGTGATTGTGAATATAATATTATATATTATATGTACAGCACACGTACATGTGCTTGCATTTTCTCTTTCTCTCATCTATGATGCAAGATTCAAAGTTATTAAATTAGTTTATTATAAGAATGTACGATACTTGGAAATATAAAAATTTTTTACTGTGTTACGATTACTTAATATTTTGCTGAACAAAAAGATTTAAACTGTGATTCGATATAATAAACATGCAATATAGACTATACAGTATACTTTTTTAAAAATTTAATTACAGTCTTATTGCAATCGACAATCCTCCATATAATTCTTCAATTCGCAAGTAAGAGTCTATCTTGTGGTACTGCTAACCGTTATACTTTTACTTTATTCACAGTATAGCCGGACATAATGCTCAACAAATCACTCAACCAGTGAGTTTATATTGCGCCAGTAAATTTGCTATCACTGGTATGGCAGCGAGTTTATGCAATAAACTAATAAATGCAAATATCGACGTAAAAGTCACGGTACGCTAACTTTTTATACTAAACTTATTAATCGCGAAAGCAATTATTAACAAGCTGAAAAATATAACAAGGTAGATTTATTTCGCTGGTAATTCTAATTTACACTTGGTTATAATATAATCCATTTAAACAATACCTTAATGATAAAGATCTCTCTTTTCAATGTTGTAAAACAGTCAGATTTGCAATAATAACGATAATGATTTGATCAAGTTGAACGATATCTTGGTAAACAGAATGTTAGTCCTGGTGCGGTGAGAACACCTATGTTAACGGAAAGCTACGGCTTATCTGACGCTATCTCGAACGGCCTTCTTGGAGTCCTGGAAGACAAGGATGTTGCAGACGCAGTAGTCTATATTCTGAGTACGCCACCCTACGTACAGGTAATTATTAAAAAGATGTTATATACTTTTTATACTTTTGTATATTTGCAATTACAAATACTTGAGTAGAAATGTGCAAGAAAAATGTATGGTTTGTTTTATAACTCGTATATTACGTATAGAATATTTTTCGAATGTTATTTTAAGATTGAGACTGTCTGAGCACGAACTAAGTAACTGTTGCTTGAATGCCATATCAAGTACGCACTCAGCCGTAATTCATCTATTTCAGATAGCGGAAGTTATACTGACGATACATGAAGCTGCATTTACTTCAGAGAATGTTAAACGGTCCACGACAAAGTAATAGGTAATACGTATCATCGAGTGTTTAGCAGTCATATGTCCTTATAAAATAAATCAAGTGGAGGGAAATTTTGATTTTTCATTATACTCTTGAAATAAGGAGATAAATAATAAAAATAAGATAACTGAAAATGTACAGTGTACATAACGTGTTGGTAGTGAATATCGAAACGCAGGCATAATTGAAAAGGAAGCAAGTTAATACGTTTATTGCAATTTTAATAGTGATTAATTACAGCCTTAGCTTCTGTACAGCTATACTTGAAAAGTTGTTTGCGTTATGGATTACTTGTCGAGAATAAAATTATTCCGCTTCATCTACGTACCAAATACTTGATAAATGATTAAGAGATTATCATTAAAATAAAAATATGTATATATTCATTACTCGGATTAAATCGACATTCTTTAAGTAATCGAGTATTTTTATTTCTCTGTAGAGTTACGCAGAGTACAATGCTATTATAATCATACACGTGATGCATCTTTCTGTAATATATTAATATATCTCTCGTTATACGTTTACATTTCATTACATCACATTGAATGGACATGGTGCTGAAGTTGCCGGTTATGTACAGATTGTTTAAATTGTGCTGAAAAATAAATCGAGAATGTACAATTGTAATCCGCGGTGACACATTTAGAAACGATTAGTATATGTATAATGGCGCGAACGCATCGTCTACTGAGATTTACAATTAATCGAGACTAAGGAGATTACGAATAGTAATACGGACTGCTAATTCGAGAGAAGTAAAGAGAGACTTAAGAAAAAAAGAAATTTGTGTGTGTGTGTATTTTATCTTAAGAGTTAGTAGTATTGGTCGAGTATTGTTGAAACGCCTTTGTCATCCTGAGCGATATCGCGAAATTGTCGCTCGTCTCGTCGAACTACTCAATTAACTAATCATTCGTTTATACCAAACATATTTTGGAAGGTGCTTTGTCTCAAAGCGTAAACGTGCTTGCGATACTGTTAAATATCAGCATCACTGAATTCATTCTCTCTCTCTCTCTCTCTCTTTCTTGTTCTCTCCATTCTTGATTTTAATTATCTTGTATTATCGCGCATATTGCGTCATAAGGAAAGGCCAATGTTAATTTAAAGAGACTTCTAGACAATGAAATGACCGAGCCACGTGAATAAATAAATGCGTGTGCGTCCGTAGAATAGATTTAGCCTACGATCTGTCAAGTTAAAGGTTCAACAATGCATTTCGTCTTTCATATCTTGAGAATAAGTTTATATCATACATCTTTATGTTATGATCGATTTTATTTACGTGACTGGTCAATAATTTCTCTTATGCAATCGTGGTTTTAATGTACTTTAATTCTATCACGCGTTTTGGCCCCTCGTCCGCTGCAGAAAAACAATTCAATTGTACATACACATCCGGCGCACAGCCATTGATTAACGTCTGACTCTTACGAAACAACTAATTGTAAGCTAACTTTACAGTTCGTATCCTTGAAATAAAGCAAACATTTGAAGAAAAACAAATTTTGCTTATTTAAACTTTACGTAAAAATATCTCAAGTTTTTTTTTAAAATATCCGAATATATGTGTTAAAAGAATTAAATATGAAAAGTAAAACTTAATTGAGCATAGTAGTAAATTTTTTGGAATTTGCTCGGGTTTTTTCCCAACTTTCTATGTTGCTAAGTTTTTGATTTAGTTGATTTAGTCAGGCTACGTCACAAGATGACGATAAGGAGAAGGTAAACTTTATCTATTATATTAATAGCACGAAACATTTGTTCCATAGCAGTAACGCGAATTCATGCGCACGCGCGCGATTGAATGACGGAAATTAAATAAATACAGGACGGATATGTTCAATCTCGAAATAGTGAGATTATCCTATACATCTATATATCGCGATATATGTATATAATATCTCTGTGACGATAAAACGTTCCACTCGAAAAATCTGCTAGCTCTATGATCTATTTTACACAATATATATGTATATATATATGAATATGTATATATATATAGGTGTGTGTGTGTGCGGCGCGCGAGCATACGTGCACATATCAAAACACACACACACACACACATATGTATATATAGCGATTTTTCCATAGAGCCTTACCTCAAATTATTGCCACGTACAGAGAATCGGATTCAATTTCGGTAGTTACTTTCATTTTTCATTTATTATAAATTTAATAAACAAATAAAAACAATTTAGATATTCTTTTAACCACAATATAAAAAAGCTCTGCAGAAGTAAAATTACTATTTCTTCTTATGATATAACTAACATGACACCATCAATCACAAGTAACAAAGTACTAAGTAAGTGCGCGAACATATAATAAAAATAATAAATTTATGTGCAACTATAAATCGTATATAAAATAAAGGTCTGCAGTAGCGGCAATGTTTTCTATACGCGATAAAAAGTAGAAAAGAGAAAAAATTGTAAATCTTTTATTATACCGAAGTGTCCGATTCCTTTACGCGTATGACATTGGATGATAATGATGCATTGATGTAATGATAACTATTTGTCATTATATCAAGAATTTATGCGTTTTGTAACGCGCATTCGTTTATGGATATGTTTAATTACAATCTTGAATACGGACGTGTGCGTTGCTAACACGCGCTAACATGTATATTCTATAGCCGCGATATCGCGAGGAGTTGAACAAAATAACGTTTTCTTTCTCTTTCTTTTGTATATATACATATACATGAAATACGCAGTATGTATTAAACATACGTTGATTAAACATTAGCTGTATCCTGTTATTTGTTTCTCTTTATACATTACATACACACACATTAAAGCTGAACCAGTACGTGTATACGAATACACATTTAACAAACGGTATGTACAAGGATACTTCGTTCCCATAGATCTTTTTGCTGCGACTTTTAATAAACGCGAACGAAAAAGATCGACGTTTCCAAGTTTTCACCCAAACCCGTCACAAGTAATATTTTACACTCTACATTTGCAAAGATCGCATTGAAAATCGCAGGTCCCGATTATTCGCAAAGAATCTCTTTTTCGTTAATAAAGATAAATGAAAAAGATTGTAAGAAAAATATTATATCTTGTGCAATATTCGTATTCTTGTGCGACACGTGTCAATAAATAGTAACAAAAAACCTGCTGTGTTGTGTTTCTGAGATTCTTAGCCAATAAATACAAGTCTAATCACCGTCGATAATTATAATATTGTTTCAAAAATATATCCAAGTAAAAGAAGACATTTTATATTGTGTGATTTGCGTCAGTTAGATTTTTTCAAGTTTTGAGAAAAAATATTGGTTATAAATATATATTGTTCTTCTGAAAATATATGATTTAATTATTTCATTTGATATCAAAAAGCCGATAGACTTTGCTCGATGGATTAAATAACATTTACATATGTAGCGTTGACAGAAACACACCTTGAAATAAACAACTGCTAACGAGGATTCTTAAACTTATTGATATCAGCAAATATAAGTTTCTCTTTTGTCACTCGATGCGTACATTGTATTTAGGGATGGCCCTTTCCTTCTGCGAAATGTATGCCTTCCACAATATATACTCGTAATTTTATATCCAGCTGTGTTACACCAATTTTTCTCCCGTTTAATTTAAATTAATAAAAGAGTACAAATGATTCATTCTTTATATCGAACGATCGTAATATAATTCACGATCTACAATTCATGTTGTTCTTTTATCAATTCTTCTATTGTATATTATATATATATACATGTGTATACTATACATGTAATTATTCATTTAAATAATTTAATATAAATAATTAATAACATAAATAATTTAGAGGAATTTTAAGATGACAAATCATCGATCGTAAATATTTTTCTTACAAATTCGAAACTTTCACAAAAATGGATCTTAAGGAGTCTTTGAAATTAACAGGAAATGACGTCTAATCATTGTACATTGACGGTGACTATTTCGAGGAGCATTGTAACTATAATATAATGAGATCAAATAGTATTACATATGGAATAGTAGAAAACAATTGGTTAAGAAATATTCTAGAAATATTATATAGAAATAGCAGGACAAATACAGCCTTGGGCAAAAGTATTCGCCACCCCTTCCATTCTTAGAAATGTAATTTCTTTTGACTCTACCCAACTGGTTTCTTACGTATCTACACGTTAAACTGAATAACCTAAACCTAAACAAAGTATCACATCATAAAATTTGAATTTTGCTTGTGTTTGGTTTACTGCGGACGCTCCAAGTATGCACATTGCTCAATAATCTCCAACTTAAAACGTGCGAATTTAGCTAAATGTTTGAAAATACAATTACTTTTTGAGGAAGAAGAAATAAAAGACAAATGGCAAAAATGCCCTCATAGTACTGTGTGATACACCATAAATCGTTATAAAAAAATGAGTCACCCACTAGTATTGCTTATTTGACCTGAATGTAAAACAATTTAAAGTTATTGAGGTTTCACATAGGTGGCAAATATTTTTGGCCAAGACTGTACATAATTTGGGTCTTTGGTGTCAATCTAAACAAATTATTCAACATATTTGATGTATGCATATTTTTGTATATAGATCGTCATTTCCACTCATCTAATGTCCGTATGTCTATTTGTACTACCGAATGACGCTTGGCGTATCATTCGTAAGCGTAATAACAAGTCCGTAAACTTATGATAGATGCCATCCAATGCGATCACGAACTTGCGCGTAATCTAAAATTACAGAGACTTTTGAAAAATATAATTGTCCGGTATATCTTTCATTCTTCGGCTGGAGCTTGCGTTCCCCCACCGTCCTCGCGATTGCTGCTAGTCTTTTGTTCTTGTTCCTTTTGTGCTTTGGCTTCTGCATCTGCAGATAAAACGTTTATTTCATGCAATTCATTAACCTTATGAAAGTGATTTTATTAGCTCAAGAGGCTGCGGCTAATGGCAAGATGTAAACAAAAAAATTTCATAATTATGTTAAAAAATATTTTACTCTGTTTACTCTGTTTACAGGTAATTAAATAATATCTAAATTTCAGTGATAATAACATACCTCGTACTGCATGTTCTTTCCAGATTTTTTTATTTTCTGCGAGACATGGGATCCAAGGTTTGCCAATTTTAGATCTCCTATTTTCTTCTCCTGAACCTAAAACATCATTGTTAAATATGTCAGTTAATTGAATCAATTAAATCAATATAGTATGTATATGGAAAGAAAAGTTTTCGAAAGATACAGTAATTTAATTTAAAAGTAACATGTGTTAAAAAGAGTCTTACCATTGCTGGGTTCGTCCGCGGTATCCTTGACATTGAGCGGTGCGAGAACGGTTTCCAGCATGTCACTGCATACTTGCATGCTAGGCTCGACAATGAATTCTATGAATCCTATTTGAGATTCAGCTACCAACGTATTATTGCGGTCGCATAGAGGAGAAAATGGCAGTCCAAGCTCTCTCTCTTTATCACCTTGTCTGAAGAATTCCTCAAGAAGTTGCATCGTCCATCTATGGATTGAGAGAATTACACACGTCTGCATCTATTTATTATTACAACATATTGTTTTGCTTCTGTTTTTATTAGAAAAAAACGCACATCAATAGAAGAGAAATTTTTACTACAGTTTTACAATTTTTTACAATGTTTCGTCACAGTTAAATGAGTATTCCGAATAAAAAGCTTTACCTGTGGTGAAGATCCCATCTTTTAGCGGGATGCGAAATATCGCAACAATGGAGGACCAAGCTAACAGCTTTGCTCTTATCTACGCTTGGCTCTGCCAAACTTAGTAAATTTTTCATATTTTTTAGCTGTTGAAAGTGAAAACTCATATCGGTAGCAAGAACCATGTCAATGACGAGTGATCGAAATTCTCGAAATTCCTCTCTTGACAAATTCTGCAGTATATTACAATCATCTTCTTTTAGTATTCTAAAATAGACAATATATTGCAGTAAAGAACACTGGCATATTATAATATTATATTAAGTATTGATCCTACTCGTGCAACTGTATCTACAGTAAAAAAGCAGTCAATTCTAATTATATTATTTTTTTATTCAAGAAACGCAATTATTAAAAAATGTTTTGAAAAGGACAAAGATGTTTAAAAATGAAGAAAATTAAAAATAAAATGATGTAAAATATGAATGTATATAAATTACAAACTGCTGCCTGAAACAGCAGAAGCAAGATGGAATTTGCACGTACCGAAAGCTGGCTGAGATGTGATGATTTTCTAGCACGGCTCGGTCATTATATAGGAGCGCTGTATCACTACCGGACATTACGTGGAAATTGTTTGTGGTCCCAGTATGCTCGTAATCATGAATAATCGCTGCCACGAGAGTGGCGAAAATCTCGAGATCGGTCAACCAATTCTGCAACGAGTAATATCTGCCTGAAGCTATTCACGTGATTTATATTTTTTCAGACAAAGAGAAATTGCTAAACAAAATTATGTTGATTTTGCTCGATACACAGAGAGAGATATATACTATTTTGTTAATTGCGTTGCATAGTTATATATCGTAATCACGTACATGGTAATAATAATGAGAGGCTTGACGAAACTTTAATGCAAATAAATAATTAATTATAAGCTCGTTATGCTTAATCACTGAAAAATGAAGAAATCTTTTGATTGTCCTCTATACATGTAATAGTATAATGGAAAATAATATATGTGAAAAGACTTACCATCAAACCTGTTTGACACAGAATGTAATGCATCGTTTGTGCAACATCGGCAGCGTGGAGATTGTTGTGGTATGGGTTTCGATGCCTGCAATAACCCTCCTCGACTCTTCCGAGAAAGCACTCCAAAACTGCGGGAGGTACTTTAAACTTGTGAATCATACCATATCGATTGAGGAGGTCATAGCCCAGGTATTTCACTGGCGTACCCAGAGTGGCCTCATGCAAGGAAAATACATCGAACGACCAATCGTCTAAAGTCTTGAACGGTAAAGGAAGCAATGTGAATATTTAAAATTTCAACAACTCTCGACCTTAATTTTAATAATAATTGGACCGATCTTTGATTGATTAAACATTCTCTCTTTTCCTCGACTCGAATAATTCAACGTTCATATCTTTATGCCGTGATATATTTATCGTTAAGAATTAATCGCCACATAAAGATACGAGTACTCTCGAACCGCGGCTCGCCGGCGGCGGATTACCTTAAGTACTTTGACGACTTCGGGCGGAAATTGCATGAGAGCGGTATTCGTGACCCTCCTATAGATCCGATCGACGAATATGCCTGCCCTGATGGCGTGGGCGACCGAGCGAAATTTCGGTTTCTCATCGGCTTTCCGCCTAGTGGTGGCGAGCTGCCTAGTGAAAGTCGATGCTAGCCATTCGCGCACTTCCGGTGGTACCGCATCTGGCTGCACCTCTGACAGCTCGTCATCTTCATCCGCCAGTCGCCTAGAGGAGAAAATCGTCCAAGACAGCGTTATAGGTCAGCGACTGATACATTCGAGACGAACAAAACAAGTGCCTACCTTCGCTACGCACGATCGAATATCAAGTCGAGACACTTGGTGTTCTCGTAAATTTATCTATACTAACTCGTTTCAAATCTGTACTTCAACAGGAAGCAAGTGCGTCATGAAAATTGTCAATTTACAAATTGCCAGGAGCGCTGTTGTTATTTGTTTAAAAGGTCATCGTCTAATCAATTGCGTATGCGGTAAAATACTTTTTCATCGCTCGCGAGTGACAAAAATTAATTGCAAAAAGTTGCGATTACACTCGGAATATAATTGATATTATATTCCACAAACAACAGTGTGTCACATATACACAAAATGTCTGGATCTACGCGAAAAGATATTTTAAGAGCAAATCTTTTAGCACACACGTTTATTATTCTTTAGCTTCCATCCATAAGCCGCCCTATACCGAACATATTATAATTTTCTAAACGTATCAAGATTCTATTCCATTCTATGTATGTAGTATTGACTGACTCACTAACGATAAGACACGCTCTCTAATTAAATTAGATATATTTAACTAAAGTCGTACTAATTACATCATTTCAGTGAGGAAGTTATATGAGTATGCGAAATGGAGGGAAATATACCACTGAAAAAATGAATGAGATGGGAATGAGGATTCGATGATAAAAACTAAAGTTTAAATAAACCGCTGTGATCTTTCGAGCGTGCCTCTTTGATCTCAAACCTGATTCGATGCACAGATCGCAGCAGTGATTTAGCAGACTTGAGCGAAGCTCTATATCAGCTCAGTCAAACATCTTGCCAAACAATTTTGACACCCCTTCTTGTATTCCCCAGTGCCAACTAGGTATTAATACGACCGTAATAACGGCGCAAACAATAACGCTACGATATCGCGATTTCGTTTCAAAGTGTATTTTTCACGTACTTACATTGATCTTGAGTGCAAATTACACACAACACTAAACACGCGGAAATCATTGCCAGTGAACAGGTGCGAGAATTTGGATTAATTAATATCACTAATGACAACAACAGTTCTAACAGTTCTAACAATTAGTTAAGAGATGAAAACAACAATTACGCTTGTGCAAAATGTTTCATACATGGGCGATCGATTATGATAAATAATAGAGTTGGAATTTCAGAATAAACACTAATAGATTTAGTTATACGCAAAGAAGCTACATGTGTTCGCATGCGCATCATACGCTGCCAAAAATTGCGTATATGTCAAGTGTCTCGGAACCACTGTAAACACACGCACACACCTCATACTTTGGAGTGGATTTCTTCGCGTAATATATACACACACTGCTTTGCATAACATTAGTCATTTTAAATACACATAAAAATTATACCTAAATATATTTAAACCTTAAATATACCAAGTTTCTCTTGATAAAGTTTTAGATACTTAATTCATTAAGATTAAAAAAATTTCAATGTTAATTAATTCCATGATTTAATTGGTCATAAAAATAATGGTCCTAGTTTATCCCGCAACACCCTATATAGTATACGAAGAAAGCGTCGTCGTATACATATACTCGTATGTAGCAAGAGTTGGAGTGTGCGCTAGCGATTTTTCATGCAAAAAGACCACGATGGCGCCAAGCTCAAAGTGCAAAGTGCAAAAAAAGTGGTCTCGTATGCATTTTTGCGATTCGCGTTCAAAAATGGAAACTTTGGGAGAAACGAACCTACGGCGTACACCCGGACGACATATGGCGGTTGACTCCACACGCTCAGCATCTCTATAATGTGAAATACGAAGGAAAACATATATAACATTAAAAGGTCTCACATTGATCTAAGCGACTTTTGCTACATTCAAGCAAACATCCCTGCATGCCTGCAGTGTAGGATGATTTGAAAATATTGCTTCTTTTTTCGCTCGCTCTCTGGTACGCCCTAGCTGAAGATTATTTCCAAGAGTAGCCACCTTTTCGTAATCATTCCCATACGCACAATCGCATGTACACCCATACACATCCACGGCGCAGCGCGATAGATTTGTAGGGGATGCTTGAGGACCGCCCGGTGATAAATGTCCTACGTACATACATGCACTTCTCTCGGGCAAGAATAGTGCCAGTAGAAAACGGTCGATTATCGTGAGAACGATGCATGTTGCACGGCAGGCAGATACGTCCGACAAATTGAGCAGGTTACACCTAGAAGGAATCTAGAAGAGACGTAAACTAGAGATAAGGAGCGAGAAAGAGAGAGAGAGAGAGAGAGGGGGAGGGAGGGAGGGAGGGAGGGGAGGGGTAGACAGACAGACAGGCAAGAGTAATGTTTCCATGCTGTGCTCGAAAGTGTCGTTTAATCCTCGTAGTTGATCATTCCTCGCATCGATTTATCCTCTCAATATCGCGCACTAGATATGCAAAAATAATAAGAAATAAAATGACGAATGTGATTCCGTGACTATGACCAGAGGATTTTTTGTCCCGATTATCACATCCGATTATCTAATCAATTTATGTATCGCAAAGTATGGCATCTCAACGAATATTTTTATACAAATGCAGGATGCTAAACAAGTGATGAATGTCTGCGACCTTTAATAATTATTCTCTAAGAGAACTCGTCTACTCGCAACGATTTATAGAAACATGCTATAATTGTATCATGAGTCTATCAGATATAGAATAGTAACTTTGAGTTTCTCAACTACTTAAGTAAGCTTATTAAACAAAGAACGCATAGCTATTTTAGCGTTTCAGTTTTGTGCACATCGACTAATCTAGAGACGTTCGAAAGAACTACGGATTAGAACATCGAGAAACGTTGTACACTTTTTGGTCTATAAGTGATATATTCTTATAAAGAGGAGAGCGACATCTTGAATTCCTCACGAAAAAAGAAGAAATGACGTAGAAATGACGTAAACATGATGTAAAAATAAAAATAAGATATAACATTTATGTTGTTTTATGTTACTTGGAATAATTTGTTTAACGTAAAGAAAGCCTAGCCTTAATTATAACCATTTTAATTATACATATTTTTTATTCGATTTATAAAAGACATGGCCCGAAATAAAACTGGAAAATATCACTGTCGCTTTTCCACGATACTGATTAGTTGTCAATCGCGCGCACAAAATTCAAGCCGTTGATGAATATTGGCAGATTGACATTTAGCGGTTGACTGAATACTGAAAAACGGTCGATAAAGAGCAAATAATAAAATGTTATATAAAACATTAAATGTCATGTAAAATAAAATATTGGAGATAACAATTGGAAGATATTTTATTACAGAATAATAATATATATATATCCAATTTTCGCTTTAGTTTTTCTCTGGTATATTTTCTAAGTTTTCCAATTTACTTGCAAATTGCCATATATCAAGGAATTAAAATTGTAACTAGTTGACATTTTCCTTCATTCTATTTTAATAAATTGTTGGTCTCCTCAAGTTAAAAAATCTTTGTTCTATACTCAACATCAACTATAGCAGTTTGATATTCAACAACATTTACCAATAATGTTAATTATGTAGAAGAATATCACTGGTAATAACAATAGAACTCTCTTTTAGTTGTTTAATGAATTAGTATTTAAAATATTATAGAATAATTATAAGATGTTAATATTATTACATGGACGAAATTCATGATTGTCGCTCACCGCCGCGATTACCAACGATCGTTTTCGAGAGAGGGGGGGGGGAGAGAGAAAGAGAGAATCTCGCTTGTTAAAACGCGAGTATGAGTCTATCGTTGGAGAAAGAGGACGACAAAGAGCGTCGGACGGCTGCGGACTGCGGGAAAATGGACAGATAGGGCAAGTAAAAAACGAAGGAGAGTCGGTGGGGAAGATCTCGCGTGTTACGAACGTGGGAGTCGTAAAGAGGGTTGGAAATGTGAATGTTTCGCAACCTTGCCCATATGGGGGTGCGAAGCTTCCGTTTCTGGGTTACCACCGCGTGGCCCTGTGGTCCGTCTGAGTCCAAGCCGCCCCCTAGGGATGAAGACGTCAGGCCCGCCCCCCTACGTGATGACCGAGCGCACTCATTCCCGCCTGAACTCACCCTGCGGTAGTGCTCGTTAGTTCATGTGTAAAAAAGATTAGAATAATACAAGATTACAATTTTTCTATTCTTTTGACTTTCTTCGTCTCTTTTCTTTCTCTAATACCACGTGATTTGAATATCGCACTGCTGCACTCTCAACGACGATCCTTTTCATGTTGCGATCAATCTAGTATATGTCGCAATAAATCTAGAATAGAAGAAAACAGGATATACCCGATGCGTCGTGCTTTACGGCTGCTATAGTGTCATTGCTGAAAAACCAACGTTGTAGGATATGCAAGCGAGCTAATCGCATGTCCGTTGTCGGGCGCAATTGCGTGAGCAAAAAATTAGAAAAGATGTCAAGCGTGTAGCTTCAAGCGTCGATATCTTCAATTGGAAGACTCGTTGATAATCTTCGGGGCAGATGTATATTGTGCAAGAGTGGTCAGAGTTGCGTGCGATTGTCACGCAATCAATGTATCGCACGGAGATACATATATCTCGTTGTATGCGCGAATGACTCATACTGCAGAGGGACTTTTTTACAAGCAATGAAAATCGTATGACTTTAGTCGTTGAGATGTGAGTTTAGTGGATAATCAGTCCCCGTACGCATAAAACGAGCTGTAATAACATGGAGAATCGTGCTAAAAGGAAAAACTTGTGCCTCCTGTGTGAGGATTGAGCTCACGACCCCTGGTCTCTACCACTGAGCTAAAGAGGCGTCGATGTCGATTCCTCTCGGGCGAATTCACGGGGATGATCCTGACGAGGAAGAATCCTGATGGATCGTTGTAACGTTACGTGCCATTTATCAGAGTTAGAGGAAACATCGCGAATCGTTGATCGCTCGTACGATCGATCTCGCTTGCGCGCATATGGGAAATGGTCCTTCACGGCCAGCTGAATCTTTGATCGTCCGGTAATTGAACAGGGGTTGTGAGCTTGATCCGGCACGACGCATCGCGAAAACCGAAAATGCGGAAAGCTCTCGTTTTCAACGAAATTTAAGTTGCACCTAGCAAGTGGCGAGGAAAGTGTCGTGTTAAAGGTCACACTGCGCGACTCCATATCAATGAAATAGATAATTAACCGATAATAGCCAACTCCGCTGCGAACGCCATGCCTCGTGAAACAATTGAATCAATCAGCATTTACTGACGATGTAAAGCGCAAAACGGCTACATACACATCCGTCTGATCGATACACAAGTGCTACCGCATTAACAAATTACACGAGGATATCTTTTGAATTAATCTCGTCCTTGTCAGATATTCGATTATTACGGTAGCGACAAAAGGGAGTCGTTATTAACCGCGAGGTTTAGAACGTTGAGACCATTAGGATGCTGGTAGTGCCTGCAAATTTCGGCAAAAAAGCAGCAGTATTTGAAATAGTTGCAGGCAATGATTAGTATAAACGCGACTGTTGCTTTCCACTGGTTCGCGAGAGGCTTGGAATTACCGTACGAAAAGATACTTACTTGGTCTCGTCGATGAAAACAGCCTCGAGTACGCGAGCTGCGTAGTGCAAGTTTCGTTGAAGTAATTCGGCGGATATCTCCCCATGTTGTAGCTGCCTCAATAAACACCTCAATCTGCAAAAGAGAGGTATCTCGGAGTCCTTCCCTCGGCGCCAATAACGTGTGCCTTCTAAACTAGACATTCGCTTCCAATCGCTTTCCGATAATTGCGCGACAAGTCGAGATTGCAAATACTAGTCTATTTAATCCTCCAAGGATTAAAGAAATAAATATTTTCTTCGACATGGCAAATTTATCTAACAAAAATCATAATCAATTGGTATAAGAATTAGATGTGTAACATTTAGCTGGTAAATCATTTTCATTCTCATTAAATTGTTTATTAGATTTATAGATGATAATCACTTACGATTACGATTCTCTGCCACACGCGTCGTTATACATATAGACATAAATTACTTAATATGACGTGCGTTATCTCTTATTATCAACTCGCGATCAAAAGCGGATTGCCTATGTCACTTTGGGTAAGCTTTTACGTAGATCTAAAATATCATATTTGCAAAGCTATCAATATACCCATATCGTGATATAATACCTGAGGGCAGCTTTGTCGCATGCATCGGGTGTGTCAACGGCAGGAAGCGAATCCGTCGTTAGATCGACATTATCGAGGATCTCTTCGAGATCGACGGATTGACTCGACAAATACGAAGTATCGGGATTATGCGGTGGTGGAGAACTTTCGAAATTCCCACCGCTGATGCTTTTGCTTTTGCCGGAACTTCGGCGTACTATCGTCAAAGTGCCTTGTTCTGAAACACAATGGAACGCAACCGCTTCTATTAGTTGGATTGAATGATAAAGATATTATCCGACGTATCATAAAATCACGCCTTGGATCATTTTGAAGAGAGAAAAGAGTCGATGAACACACATAATACTAGAATTGGGTTATTTACAAATACCTTGCAAATTACTTTTTCTCAAAATGGAAACTGAAGAAAAAGTAAACGCGCAGGGTAGATAGGTTGGTGTGAGCGTGCAAGTAGATAAAGCCCAGCCATCGAAGCGTATCTCGGGGGGAGGGGGGTAATACCTCCAAAACTTACTGGAGAGTTGGCCGTTCCGACCGGGGGAGGAGGAAGGATTGCGCGATCTCGAGGATGCCGCGCCGCTTGCACTGCTGCAGCCGGTAGCAGCCGCATTATTCACCGCTACACCGGCTGAGGCCACCCCGATATCGTCTCTCGTGACTCGTCTATCCGGCGGGGATGCAACTGCAATGTCAAATAAACGATCGTTAAATCATTTCAGATTTTACACGTGGCTTTATGATCCTAATCATATAGTATGCGCTGAATGGAAACATACATATACATATACATAAACTCTTCATTATTTTACTTGTGCTTTATTATACAAGTTTTACACAAATGTGAAAGAAATTTCATGTCCCGGTTCTTTCGAGGTACAATATCTACAATGCTTTAACACGTTCGTCATGTCGCATGTAATGTCGCAAAACTTGTATGAATCAAATGCATATTACCATAACTAAGTTGACGAATGTAATGTTACAAAGTGTAAGGTCATATCACTGCAGTAAAACCGCGGCGGCAGAGCAGTGTATCGATCGGTAGTACCTGTCTACACATATAGCTCGCGAATTAGTCTCATAGCCAATCGATCGCATACGAGTTACCAATGATTCCATTATGCTAATCACAAGTTGAAGTGTTTCTAAGCGTTGAGAATTACGTTTACCACAAGAGATCCAACGAAAGCAGAAAATGAATATGAGAGTTCGCATTAAAGTATCAACAAAAATACAAAGATAAATCCCGTTATTAAATTTTTTAGGGATTTTAGTTATTCAAATATTAATACGATAAGAGAGACATTTGACGGTGGATACGTGACATGGTTTATAATTAGACAATGAGTGGAAAAGAAACGTAGAGCTGATTAAAATAATATTATGTGTTTTGATTTCTGTCATACGATAAACCTGTCATGAATCTGAATCCAAACATGATTCATATAATTATGTTTGAAAACAAATTTATTCCTTGTCATTGCACTATAATTCAATTATTTACTGTGTTACAGCTCTTAGATAAGGCATTTGAAACATTTGTTAGAAATAATTTTCAAAACAGAAATAGAGTAACTGTGTACATAGTTTCGATTAAATATCGGTTCTGGAAAAAATGTGCTCTCTTCACATTTGATGACACGTGGCAATAGATGAAAAGGCATTTTGACCAAAAATAAAGGTTGTTTTTCAATATTTCATTCGAATACTCTTCTTTTATAATTTCAAAACAATTAAATGAGTGAAAAAAATGTAAAATTTTATATCAAAACAGTTATACGCCCCATGTTCTGTAAAATACATGTATATGACTTGTTATTCGCGCCTCTATTCTGCACATAACATCTACCCGATAGATATTTTACAATTTTTTTGCTCGCAAGACAAATAATTTTTGAGTTGAATGATAAAAAAAATTAGGTTAAAGGCTGGTAAGAGCGTCTGCTAAGAGTACTCGGTATAAATTTTTTATGTTTGTATCAGTGGTGATTTTGTAACTACGAGTTATTGAATGCTCTAACCGTGCACGTTACTAATGTGAGTATATTGTCTTTTATAAAAGAAACGGAGCGAGAAGAAATTTATATCTACAAAGTACTACAAAAGTTAGAAAATATGTATAAGAGAATATCTGAAGGCAAAATTGTTTAATATGGTGTTTGTGACAATTAATGTTAAAATATTACCTGTTAATATAATAAATAGTTATTGAAATAATAGTGACTTGTGTAAAATTGTTGACAATAGATATTTTATATATATCAATAAATACTTGATTTAATCATCCTACTTTTATTTAGCTTATACATATATCATTTTTGTAAATGGAAGAATAATTCTTTCACGAATCGTTATATATATAACTGTAAAAATAATTTTATCTCGACAAGAATACGTTGCGCAAAATGCAGATGTACATGTAATAAAAAGATGAAAATTTACGCGTAAAAACTCGGAATTACCATTCCGCTTTTTCAATGAGCTGTACGATGCATATTTTTGGAAAATTTGCAAAAATCCGCTTTTACACTCACTCCCTCTCCTCTTTTCTTTTCAAAAACACCTTCAAATGCCGAGTGTACGGATGTGACACGGTGCGATGGTGGGTTATGAAATTATTCACTGTAAGCGGATAAGCAAACAGACGCCAACATACGTGAATTATTGCATTTTACTTGAATAATACATGAAACTGCAAAGCAATGATGAAATGTATTTAGCATACAGAGTACAATTCGTATCCACCTCTATTTTTATTTTTACTAAAAGTAGGCTCTCACTTATTTCTCGATTGGTTGCATATCTGATAAAACCATAGTATCATTGTTAGCTGAAATGTGTTTCACCAACATCAAGTTACTTACGAATGTGCTATTATATTTGTGAGTTTACCGCGAGTCAAACAGACTCGGCGAAAACTAATTTAGATATCCATGAAATTATTAAGACTCGGCCGCTGTTGTAATATGCGAAAGATGAATATCATAAAATAAACTGTTGAGAAATGTTTGACACAGACACGGTTCGTGAGATGTCATTGAATATACATCCTCATCACTCGTTATGCATTGCTGTCTTACTATTGAGTGTCGTATCAGAAAGAGACGATCTAATGAATATTTTCGCAATTAATTATTACAACTTAATGGTGTGTGGCGCGCGCGCGCTATAGACTAATAATATATCGTCCACGTAAGCATCCGATATAAGTTGAGACCATCAAATTTATTGGTCAAAATAATTAGAAATTTTGATTTGTGTAATAAGAGAAATTAGATATTATTGTTGGTATAATATTGTTATTTGTCTATAGCGCCATAATCGTTGTTCGCAAACTACCCATTTATTAAAAATGTCGGCTTCTCAATAAATATGATTAAAAGTGTACGGATTGATACGGCTTCGTTCTTCGGCCAACAAACCTGAGTGTTGCGAATTATGTGGCCAAGAACCTTCTTCTGCTCTCTCTCTCTCTCTCTCTCTCTCTCTCTCTTCCCCTTTCTTTTTATCGTCTTATTTGTAATTAATGCACTTACACGACAAAGTCCTATTATACTCAACACTGACGATCAATAAAACCAGATAGGATGAGTTCTGATAAAATTCCTACATTGCAATTGTTGCAAAATATAACTACTTAATAATTTTGCATTTTGACACATATATCTAGAAATTAGTACTGTAATTCAATGTTGTGATAATCAAATCTTGAATGAGATCCTATTCATGTCCCCATTAGACAAAGTTTACGTTTTGATCAGCTTTCTCTTGAGCATACATGTGTAATTAATGACGTATAGAGTACTCATGTCGTAAAGAGAGGCAGACAGAAATAATAGTTGGAAAATTAACTCGACAAGTTCCTTGTTATCTTGTTATTGGCTCAAAGTGACGAGTACCTACGTCTTTCTGGCGTCAACGAGGCGTCTCACTAATGGCGAGAGAAACGGGATATATACATATACGTATTAAGATCGATAAATAACTCGTAGATTATCTTATATTTTGTAGTACCTGTAGATATATATAATTATGTTAAATATACTTACAGTACCGGCCAATAATATATCACGTTCCGATTTTTTGAGCTATTCTAATTTGTCAGCACATGTGTTTTCAATAAAATTTCAGTCTTGAATGTGTCTGTGATTTAAATAATTTCCTTCGATATGATATAATAGTTTATATACCTATTGGTAGAACAAAATCAGTACTAACATATTGAACAGATTACCCATCTTCGGTACAATAAGAACTCCGTCTCTTGTAAAATCGTAAAATAAATAACCGGAAGAAAACACTTTAATTGAGAATTCTCGTGACAAATATATTTTAGAACAGACCCCAAGTACAGAAAATGTATAGTAAAAAAAGCAAGATTTTAATCCCGACACATAACGCATCAACTTTTTCATTAACTTAATGGATGATAATTATTGCGCTGTTGTATACATCATGTAATTTCGTTTATGAAAGTATACTCGTACGTACATATGTAAAGGGTGAAAATGGTAACAATCTACAAAATACCAGTCACTAGAATTGTTTAATGATACGTGACATGTAATTATTTGTGAGGCAAATACAGCGCACGTAATAAAAGAGGCAACGTCAATAAATGCGTCAAATATGCGGTAAGTTATATATCCAACTATTTAAACAATAACAATATTGCAGTTATTTTCTCTTAATGTGTCGTTTAAATGTAATTCGGGATATGTATCAATTGTTTTCACCTCAATATCAAATCCGACAATACTTGATTATTTTTATACACTTAAATTGTTTTTTATTAACCCCCAGAGTTATTTACAATCTGTCACCAAGTTTGACAATAAGTAAACTTTTTATTATAGTATAAGTGTGCTGGTATATTAAAGTTACATATTTGTAAGCATAAAAGATATTTCAACGATGGGATATGCAGTTTTGCGTTGGAGATAAAAATGTAAAACTTTGTCATTCATCAACATCAACATGATTTGCTGTTGACGTTGGTGTTGATGTTGGTGAATGTCTCTGTCTAAGCCTATTTTATTCCGATATAACTTATTTGCGCGACAGGAAAGATGAAAAGATCTCTCTTTTCTACCGATTCGATTTTCATACGTTAAAAAGAGCATCAGGAAGATGCTCAAAGAGCAACATGACGCTGATTTAAGGTCACCCTTCTTGACCCTGTATAAGAAATTTTTCGAAAAATATTCTCCATATTTATAAATTCACCCTATTAAAACCTTTATTAAAGCCAGGTCGTAAAGATTAAAAATGGCAAGCTATTATAACATTATAAAAGTGTGAATACTGAACTGTGCGCCTAATTCCATTAAAAAATTGATAATAGCCGATACTGTACGATAACGCGCTTATCGGTCGCTGCAGAAGCTTAATTCAATTAATAAGGCGAATGAGATAAGGCAGGAAATCCCCCTCCAATATCTATTGTCCGCAGAAAATATTCAAGACTGAAATTTTATTGAAAAAAAGATAAATCGTAACCAATCGCTATTAACAAGTTAGTTCACATGTCCGAAATATCAAGTTGCTACTTAAAATATCATGTTTGACATTGACAGCATATTAACATCTTAATTAATTTAGATTATCATTAATATTAAAAGAAACTGAAGATGGTAATTCTTTGTTATTATCGAAAAATCGTAAGCTCGTATCGATCTAAAACATTACTCTGTAGTTATAACTTTGATTATCGTATAAACTCCAGTAAAAATTTTTGAGTTGTCAGATTGTCGGTTCTCTCTTATCGATTTTATGATATTAAATCTCCTGAAGAGTTTATTTCGCGCAAAGTACGGTCGATACGTGATCGGAATCGGAATTG
Organism: Vollenhovia emeryi; assembly: GCF_000949405.1. Taxonomy (NCBI): domain Eukaryota; kingdom Metazoa; phylum Arthropoda; class Insecta; order Hymenoptera; family Formicidae; genus Vollenhovia; species Vollenhovia emeryi. The sequence goes on from NW_011967168.1 coordinate 914,659, forward strand.
AGCAAAGCTCAATACAAAAACTCTCGAAAACTTGAGATTTGCTTTTCGCTTTGTCAAAGAATAAAAATAAAAGATTTTGAAAAGAGCAAAACCACGTGAGTTGTAGTTTTAGAAAAAACGAAACGACGATTCTGTAACAAGTATCAACCCGATAAGAATGCGCACACCTGGTTTATTGATTGTCGAAAGCTTTCTGACGCAATATACCCCTAGATTTTATGTTTGGCAAAGACTTTAACTGGAATACGATTCGTTCACCGGCTTCTGCCCGTGTTTTATTGTCTCGTTTCCATTCCTTTCGTCGCTCGCCGCACTGCGAGCGATGTAGAGATTATACCACTGCACTAAATATAGCGACATTCAGGAAATCTGATTTCCAATCGCAGCCGCTGTATACATGCTGGATGCAAACCAGACGTATGCAGACGATTATGCGTTTTGTGCTTGTCTACAGCATAGCAGGCACTGGCTATGGTCATATGTGAAATTCAGTCTTGCCTCCGAGAACGAGTTTATGCTCGACATGCGTATTTGCATCTCTGAATAATGCAAACTCTTAACGTCATTTTCTGTTAGACTGTCGGAATAAATAATCATCACGTATGTCGTTAATCGCGAATTTGTACGTAATATCTTTTCGATTAAATAAAATTTCTCATGCGTATACATGCTGTCATGCGTATTCATATTTTGAATTCAATGTAATCCCAGGGGAAAAAAATTATATTATTCTCTCCCTTTTTTAAACGCACATATTATAATATATAAGACAACGCGGGGTACATTTTTTACCTATTTACCAATATTTAACTAAATAAACTTTGAGAACATTTTTCAGGAGCTATACATATAAAGCATTGCGTAATCGCGCTAATGTTTTTAGGTCACAAGATTGAATTTTTGATAGAAAGTGTTTACTATACTACATATTCGCGTAGCGACAAAGAGGAAACGTTCTCTATTTTATCTGCCACTTGCAGATTAATCGCACTTTTAGATAGAAAAATAAAATTAGCTATAATAAAGACAACTAGTATTGTAATTAATAAAAGTCATAACAAAGTACAACAATTCATAAATATCATCTATATCATATTAAAACATAAAATGTTTACCAATCATAAATTTGATTGAGATAATCTTTCTCTCTCTCTCTCTGAGAGTTACATTTCTATCTTCAATTCCCTGCAGAAAACACGATGATTTAAAAATATCGCCTTACTATGTCAATGACAACAGTAGATAAATATGGCTATTTGCTGTATTGCCACTTTGTGTCACTTTGATATCAGTTCGATATCAGTTACTCGAACATTTCTTTGTAACCTGTGTGTGGGTGTGTGTGGATTTACTTAAGTCTTAAAAAAATAGAATTAATTAACAGAATTCTTTTTATTTGTATATTTTGCTGACTACCTTCAGATTCAATAACATCAGGCATGCCAACAAAAGCAACATCTTATTTAGCAGGCCAATTTTTGAAAAAATTACATATCTCTTGCGAACATGCGTTGAACAATCAAAGTATATATGCGGAATTATTTAAACATTACCGAGGATGATCTTAAGGCAGATCGAAACGTTTGATTTGAATGTATTATATCATAGATATAACGAATTTTAATGACGTTTTTATATTATTAAATTATTAGCCTCCACAGCCTGTAACATGTGCTTATTTTGTAAGATATAATAAAACTAATAAAATATAAATTTAAGATATATTAGTTTTTATTTATGCCTAAATAAAGTAATGTCGTTTTAGGAAAATAAAGTTGTAGATATAAATACCTACTAATTAAAAAGTATCATGTTTTCATAGAAATAGTAGTGTAGACTAGCTGAGCGAAAAGATAGAAATAAATATTTAACTATTCAGATATTATACGCATTTCAATAATACGGGAGAGAGAATTTCAAATTGAATATTAATCTTTAATATAAATATGTTGTTTTTAATCTTCTGTTCATTAAGTTTTTCAATATTACATCATGCATGACATAATATAGTCAATAATCGCGCCTATACAAAGCGTTATCTTCTTTTAAATATTATCGTTAATTAAATTTTTGTTGAGCAGAGGTGATATTGTCGAAATTAATTTTTAATCCATTTTTTAATTACATTGTCATATCATTGCACGTCTATACCAATCAATGTAGGTATTGTTCTATATAAAACTTGTCAATAACTATTATTTTCATCATAAAATCTAATCTCATAAACTTTGATATTATCTCTTATAATATTTCGAAATATTATTTTGGCAAACGAGTTTAATCGCATAAAACCGCATAGAATTTATGAAAATAATGTGTATCGAAAACAAGTGTATTTATTAACGCACACACAGATCTATTAATCTTAGTTTAATTGTAAATATGATTAAATCCATATAAAGGAATTGTTTTCATTTAAAATAAATCTACAATGTACCTTATTGATAAAATCACTGATGTAATATTAATTTATTGGTAGATATTAAATCGATACTAGTATGACGTCATCACCAGTATCAATAAATCTCTTTAATTTCATCGGAAATATAAACATCTCTACATCAGTGTTTCTAAAACAGTGTTTCTAAAAAAACACACAAAAAATAATATGCCTATCTCTTTTTTATTAAAAAATAGATATACGCAAGAATAATAATTAAATTTACATAACCGGAAAATCTGTGTTTTAAATTTTGATGATAAATTCTTTAATGTATTCGAAAAGAAATGGATTTTAATAAATAACAATCCCACTAAACTGATTCGAAAAAGTTTCGTGAAATATTAATATATTTTAAGTAGGAGACCTTGCACGCGCGCGCGTGTGTATTTCTAAATATTCCACTTGCAATTATAATCATGTAACTCTTGCATTCTGTCGTTTTGAGAGGCACTGCTCCAGTGTAGCATTAATGACTTTTTATCTTAAACGAGTTAGATAAAAACATTTCTGTCAATAAGAAAGATATATCTGACGATTAAACATAGGTATATTAATGTAGTCCGCGTAGAATTTTTCTCGAGTTGCATGTATGGAACCGTACCTGACCATAATTACATAATACGGCTATAAAAGAGGAAACATTCGTTTACTCTACACCAGTAGATCATATAGCAAGTGTTCGAGAACGTAGGCATTCGTGACGACAAACTGTTGGTAAGTGCGTAAATTTGTTGAAACAATTTAATTACTAGCTACCATTTCGCAAACTTTATAATAGTACAGGAACAAAACTGGAGTAGTTGTTATTTTGATGTGTTTTAAAATACATGTATACGATACAAATCAGTGTTAAATTTTATTATCAACATGTATGTATAATTTATTTCATTCCTAAAGAATTAGAACACTACATTTCATTAAAAAAACATTATTAAATGCATCATAATAATTTGGTACAATTTGATTAATAATTTATTCAGTAAGAAATAAATTATCACATTGCAACAACTGTTTATACAGATGTCTCATAACTTACATAATACATGGCATGTTTTCGTGTTCGTTAGGTGTTATATATGCATGTAGCCATGTTTGTAATTTCAGTTCGACTTGAGTTCATAAATAATACTTGTGAATAGGTGAGAAAATATATTTTTAAATCAAACCGCTTTCAGGCTTACACCTTTCAATGAACATTCTAAATAAATAGTTTTGTGATATTGCAATGCAAGTTTCAAAAGTTTTATCAGATATTATAACATTGACAACACAGTACTTATCTTAAAAACTAAAAAATTTCATAGACATGTGACTTGTTTAAAGATATTCAATAGCTCTAAATTCAAATCTTTCTGTTTTAATCTTTGTATTAAGCCATTGATTACTTTCAAAATGAGCAGTTATTTTAAGTTTATTTTACTTGGAATAAGTTCAACTTGCAACTTTTATTTCTTACTACTTTTGAAAATTGAGATGCTATTTATTTGTAGAATAATTTGTAACATTATTTACGTTATTGTACAAGTAATTTTGTACAAATTATTTTTAAGGTACAAGGATGAATGGTATAATAACGCTTTGTCTCGTACTACTATCATCCAATCTCGGATATAGTGAATCTAATCCAGAATGGTGGCAGTCCATGTCTCTTTATCAAATTTATCCTAGAAGCTTCAAGGATAGTGATGGTGATGGTGTCGGGGATCTTAAAGGTATGTTTTACAAATATATCGTTGTAAATATTCCAATAAGTGTGAATAAATTATCGTATTTAGATGTTTCGAAAATGTGTATAGATATCTTGGAAATTTACTTTTACCCCCCTTTGAATATTTTGAAACAGATCAATTATTCGTTGTAAAGTTTTCATATTGACTATCTTGGCAATTTAAGTCGGTCACAAAAGTTATATGCAAAATTAAATTTTGGTCATCAATCTATTTATCACAGGTATCATGAGCAAATTGGAACATCTCGCCGAGTCGAATGTCAATGCTTTCTGGTTATCTCCGATTTATCCGAGCCCGATGGTCGATTTTGGCTATGATATTTCCGATTTTGTCAACATCGACAAGACGTATGGTACTATGGAGGACTTTGAAGCGCTCACAAAGGCCACGCACGACGCGTCGATGAAAATTATCATGGATTTCGTTCCTAATCACTCGTCAGACCAACACGAGTGGTTCAAAAAAAGTTTGCAAAGCATAGAACCTTATACCGACTATTACGTATGGCATAAAGGCAAGGTGCTGCCGAATGGAACAGTCACGGCGCCGAATAATTGGGTAAGTATACCAAGTCGGTAACATGACTGACGACGCGAGAATTGTACTTGCTGAATGGGCGATGTTGTTAAAGTCAGTAAATTAATTCAAGTCCGAATACACGAGTGATCTCGATGTTGAAATTTCAAGTATCCTCTTTCGTGCCTCTGAACGGGATCTCAAGGCAGCTTTTATTACGAATTCTCTATCCCGTAGGATGCTTAACATTAGACTATCATTAGAGGATGTCTGAGCTAAGCCCATAGTAGTCGAATGTAGAAATATTTGCGAGCAAATTAAAAGAGATGCAAATAATGCGTCATTACAAGTTTTACAAGTTTTCACGCACCAAGTGTTTGGTCAATTGCCTATTATATGTAGACGCATTTACTTGCAAAGTGAAATAATTGGAACTGAGCAATGCTACTATACATAAATGCAACGTACTGTCAAATATCCCTGGTGTACTTGTGACGTTTTATATCTGTGATTTTACATGCATTACCGAATACGATGATTATCTGCACGTTAGGTGAGTGTATTCGGCGGATCAGCGTGGACCTGGCGCGAAGAACGACAAGCGTATTATATGCATCAATTCGCACCGGAGCAGCCCGATCTCAACTATGAAAACGAGAACGTAATAAGCGCAATGAAGGTACGCACGAAATAACTATTGTCAGTTACATGAATGTTCCATGGACAAATTATCTTGACAAACTAAAATTGGTTTCCATATCAAGTTCGGGTTTCATATTTAATAATTTTGACCAAAATCCAATCGCTGTTGGATAAAAAAAGATTATCGATACTAAAATATCCAATTTTTTCGATGAGAACTTGGATCAAAACTGATATCGGATTATCTTGTTATCTCGTTGTCTTGGGTAACCACAAGAGCAAAACTGCGTAGGGGCGACGGATTTACAGCGTGTCGTTGATGTCACTAGGGGTGAAAATAAATCTGATCCGTATACATCGTGCAAGGACATGGTTTTTTCCATCATCATTGCCGTGCGCGCGACAGATTTTCCGATCTTCGTCGCGTTGCGAAACGAAAAGCAAACATCGCGTTCTGTTTTTTCCCCCGCTCTTTCCTCTCTTCTTTCTCTCTCAGCAATTTGCTCGAAATTATTGGCGTTTCAGAAAAATTACGCGCGACCGCGATAAAAAAGAATGGACGGTACGATACACGCCACGTATTCACCGTCGTGCAACGTCGCATGTTTTTTTTACACCAAGAGTAATTAAGTCACACGATAAATCAAGGTCTGTTGAAATATACGGTCTGTAAAATGGACGGGCAAGTGTTTTCACCGATCGTGTTGTCGCGCGCGGACCGGATGCAATTAGTTGCTCGTTGCGCGAACGCGATGAGCGTAAAATTATGCTCGCGGAATGAATCAGGAAGCGAACGTACAATTTGCCAATTTTTCAAAGGCGTCGACACTTAAAATATCGCGCGACCAATGCGCACTAATGCGACTTAACGAGGAAGATGATGATCGATAATGATCGTCCGACTGTACGGTGACAAATGACCAGCGGGCGTGAAGCGAGATAATTACGATCAATTTAACAAACAAAAGGTCGCCGAGCCGGAATAACAAGTTTGAAACAAATTATTTGCACATCGTACTTAATTAAAGGCTAAAGGTCAAGTTATAACGCCGCTTTTCTTCTTTTTACCTTACAATATACAATATATATACCGGTGGAATTATAGCATATTCAAGTTTTGCAAGCATTCATATTCTACGATCAAATCCTGAGCGCGTAATTTGAGAAACAGTGAAACGGTGAAATATCCAGCCGTAGCGTAATACCGAAAGTTGCAAAGTACACTGGTACACGCAATAAAATCCGGATTGGACAAACTATCGTGCAGTGAATAGCGCGGTGTAAGCTCGCGTGACGCAATCTGCCATCATTTCTCAACTGGCCTGAAAAACTTGGCCAAATTCCAAATTCTTTGCTTGTTTTATTATTTAATTACCGAAAAAGATATACCTCTTTCATTCTCTAGTCTTTTCATTAAAATAGTACGTAATAACAATTCTTTCTCAGTATATTCCGTTGCTCGTGCACGACAGATGTCGAGGTTTTATTCAATTTCTTTCTTTCCACGAAATTGTTCCACAGCGGCAAGGTGCTTCCTCTTATCGCAGCCTCAATTCTTTTAAATCCCTTATGTCACAAAATTTTCCCTGAAACGTGCCACATTCATAAATTGTAACGCCAAAATGGAATTGAGACGTAACTTTTTCTCTATAATAAACAATATTATTATATCTTTGTAAGCGAAGCTATTAGTTAATTGGTAATAGTATATTTACATTTTCTTGACGTTTCTTTATTCAACCTGATAGAAAATTACAATCGTATGAGTTAATTATACTAATGAAAACACACCTATGTTATAATAATAATAAATATTCCATGTCGTGACACGCATAGCAATCAATCTCTTTTTTCTATACGATGGTTTCATTCATTTGACGATACATATGGATCGAATGCTTCACTCAAGTATATCGTTTCTCTAGGATGTCCTGAGATTTTGGCTCGACAAGGGAGTGGACGGCTTTCGGGTGGACGCGGTGCCACATTTGTGCGAGGATGTCAGATTCTTGGACGAACCACTCACGGGTAATCCAAATCCTAACGACTACGGCTATACGCATAAAATATACACCAAGGATCAGTTACGTACCTACGAAATGGTCAAACAATGGCGAGAAGTGCTAAACGAATATTCGGATCAAAGAGTTTTGATGATGGAGGCTTACTCAAACATGACGATGACGATGAAATATTATGTGTACGGCGCACACTTCCCCTTTAATTTCGGTTTTATTACCGATACGAATCAGGACTCGAAAGCAACTGATTTCAAGAGAGTGATCGACAGATGGATGATAAACATGCCTATTTTGGAAGGAACTGCTAACTGGGTGGTAAGTCGAGAGAGAGAGAGAGACGTGTCTTTCAAATATCGCTGCACTTGTTTGAGCATAATCCAAATCGTAGTGACGGCTCATAGTGAGGCTAAGATGAAAGAAATAATACTTTTAACAATGTAAACTGGAAAGAGGACGAGCAGTAAATAACCGAATGATAACAAAGTGCTGGTAATACGTATAAATATTAACTGGTACGTGACAGCAGAAATAAATAAGGGTTGCCAATACAGGAATTAAGTACAGGCGCAAATTTGAAATATCATCCAGATTGTTAACGATGTAATGATATGCGTTTAAAAGGTCAGTATCTGTTTGCATCTAGACTTAATTTGCAAACATGACTACATCATTAACAATCTGGATGATATTTAAAATCTGTGCTGTCTCATAACATGAGATAGTTACACTAGTTAATATTTATACGTATTACCGCGATGATATAGTTTTGCTAAATTGTATCTTTTCCCTCAGGCTGGGAATCATGACAAATCGCGATTGGTTACTCGTTATGGACGGCAACGAGCGGAAGCGGTAACTACGATAATTCTATTGCTTCCGGGAGTAGGTGTAACTTATAACGGCGAAGAAATCGGCATGGAGGACACGTGGATCTCATGGGAAGACACCAAAGATCCGCAAGGTTGCAATGCCGGCAAAGATGGTTACGAGAAAGCATCTCGGGATCCCGCAAGGACACCGTTCCAATGGGACAACACCACTTCGGCTGGTACGGGGTTTATTCAAAATCACCTTTTCTAAAATCACTAGAAGCAGCTTGAAACTAAGCTGATTACAAAATTTTAAGCCAATACCTGTCGTTGATCTGAATATTTTCATTAATGTATTGCTTCACCATAACGTTGCACGAATAGATTTCTACTGCAAAAATAGAAATCAACTGCTGATTTGTTAATAAATAGCAAGAAATTCCATTTCTCTTTAGTAACTGGTCACACTGTAAAAACAGGCTCATGTTGAACGAAGCGACGTCGTTTCAATGTCAGTCTCGTGTTATGGCCCACATATTAAGAATCAACACCTTTGTCAGGTTATACGTCACATTTTGAGATTACGAAAAGAAAGTAGGGGCAAAACTCGAGATGAAACTAACGCCGTCAATTTGGATTTGTCATTTCCAGCATTGAACGGTTTTTAGCATCTAATAAGAAATTTCGTTTATTTATAATTTTAGGATTTTCCACCAATCCAAAAACGTGGCTACCAGTTAACAAAAATTACGTGACACTTAATTTGGCCGCGCAAAAGAAACAGAACAACTCGTATTTCGCTCTGTACAAAGCGATCTCTGCCCTACGAGAATGGCCTGCGGTTAAACATGGAATTTTAACCACGAGATTATTGGGCAATGACGTTCTTGCTTTTGCCAGGTAAATTAAATATATGTATATACACATATCGTAAAATACCAAAAGCCAAAGCATTCAATATTCTTTAGTAATAATATTGAAAAATGCATTTTATTAGTGCGTGTGTATAATTTTAACGTTTAATTTTTCCGGCGAGATAACGCTTAAAGTTGAACCTTAATAAACAAATATTATGTGCTTGTTATTACAGAAGAGCTGATGGGGAGCAATCGGTTTACGTAGTGATAAACTTTGCAAATAAAGAGGAAACTGTTGATTTATCAACGCTCGTTCACGGATCGAATCAGTTAAACGTTTATTATGCCACTACGAATGCTCATCATCTTATTGGGTAAGCATATTTTTTCTTTGCTAATTACACGTGTTAGAAAATTCAATGTATATTATGCAATATGATACTAAAGGCACAAGAAGCGCGTTATATGCCATCATGTCTTCATCTTGAATGTGTGCTCATGTTTCAAATCTTTTTTTTAATAGGAAAGTTATCACAGATGTTCGCACCTTAAAAATTCCCGCATCAGGAGCTGTGATATATACTAGTGTCTAGTGTAAAATTAGGCAAGAAACCATGGAATATTAGGATGAGGCGCATCATTTTCGTCATGAAAAGGGCGAATTATAAGTAACAGCATAGATAATGGTTCAGATAACAATAAAGTTCGGTTATTATGTCTGGTTTCACCAACATCGCTTAACTTTGATCTTACAATTAGTTCAATTCATTCTTCTCGTCTTCTTCTAACTGTTCCTTTAGAAGTAGAAAAAGCATTAAACCAACAATGAGATTAAAGTCAAGCGACATTGATGAAACCAGGCCTTAGAGCCTTAGAAGGTGTAATAAATGATTATGTTAGAAAAATAAGGCACGATAACGTTAAACGTTTCAATATAAATTTGTAATTATCATGTCTTTATAATCTCATGTGTGTATGTGTGTAAAATCTTAAATGGAATAAAATTAAAGTTTCGAAAAGTAGCCACTATATATATTTTTTTTTATCATTACATATGCCGCATGTATAGTTTATATTTACTTTTGCCTGTGCACTTATCGTTTGTATATAAACGTTGATATCATCTGTGGATCATTGCCAACTAATACGAATCCTTAGGGGTTAATTCTATCTACGTTAGTGCCCTAAAGGGTATAAATTGAGAATTTAATCTCCCATTCCGCTTTCCGCAACATTTGCCGATATCCATTCCCGAACAGTTGAATTATGCGAGCCATACTCATCACTGGAATCCTTGGGACATGTAACGTATTCTGAACTGTCTCTAAATCGACCATTATTTCACTATGAGAATTCTATTTCATCAATTTTCGCCGAGAGAAAATCTGTCGTTTTTCAGTCGCAAGCTCGCAAGTTAAAAGCAACGATCAGTTGCGACAACGTCATGTAACATGTTACATGAATGCCTAAATATCTATTACATACAATAAATTATGCTTCATTGCAATCTCTCTTCATAAATGCCAACCATAATTGTACTTATCTACTCGTTTCATTACAGAATCTATGGTGAGCCATATCAAATCCTAATCTGCTTTTTCTCTTGTCTACCTCTATTTACTTGTATAATTTCTTACAGAACAAGCAGTTCAATTATTTTTAATAATTGTTTAATAGTTTAACAGCACGTTAAAAAATGTTTTTACAATGATGACAAGTGTCAGGAAATGACTCAATACCTGAATGGATATCGTCTATGATTATCTGTGTGATAATTTTCAAACAAAACAAATGATAAACACACAATATCGCGAGTAAGAGATTATCGGAATGGAATTTTCAAGAATCCATTATACGAAACATTTCTCTCTTTTTTTCAACATAATTAAACTTGAAACGCTTTAACCTTTTCTTAAGTAAAAACAAACTATCCGCGAATTAATTAAAAATTGAATGTTGTAATTTGCAATAAACGGATCTGTAATTAAATTTTCCCATAGGACAAATTAATAAAACTATTTTAATAAAAAATTAAATTAAATAAAATTATGTTATTATGCGCAAAATAAAGTTTCTACAACTGATATTTCGTTAAAAGTTTGAAACCAAGTTTGGAAAAAAATCAATTGTATAAACGATACCGTTGAAAATACTTAATAAAACATTGCAAAAGTTGTGCAGTTTTAAGTATGCTCAAGTTTTCTCTTAATTTGTCTATTGCTTCTTCTTCCTGCGCGAATTTGTCTTGTAGATTGTCAGATACAAGAAAAATGCGGAGCTTGAAGATTATATCTTTTCTCAGTCTTGCTCTAGCTGCCGGCTTTGAGAAGAATCACACTTTACGGAATTTCGTTGGCGCGAAACGGCAGATTGTTACCCACGATTCGCATTACCAGCGTATCCTAGACCAGATAATGCTACCTCTCGAATAACTTGACGATTATCACGAGCTCGTTCGATAAGGCATTTGTTGGTGCTTTTTGTGCCAATGTCATCCGTTTTTCACATATAAATTGCGATGTTAGAAACGTGTTTCGCAAAGATGCTCGAACCGCAACACCGCGTCATCTTCTTAAGTCTGCTATAGGTATCACTCTAATTTCTCAAATATTATATTATGTACACATCGGAAGGAATTAAATATTACTAAACAAATTTAAGCACTATCCCAAAACAAAATATATTGTACCTAAATTATTAATAGATTAAATAATTGGAAAAATATAATTTCACAGGTTATAAAAACGTATTACTCAATGATGAGATCCCATTTGTTCATTTTAATAACAGGTTTCAGTAAACTGAAGCTTGCTTACCGATTCACGACAATTATTTTTATGTAAATTTGTCCTTTACAAAAAATACTGACGACTCTCGCTATCGTGTAAACAGATAAATCTCGCTCTCACTCATTGTCACTCAAAGGTGGATCGTTGACTACTGATGCCATAAACAATACCGTTTTGTATGTTTTACGCAAAACAGGCGAAGAAGCTATGACATTATTAATAAACTTGTCAAACGAAGAAAAACAAGAGATTGATTTAACGAAAGTCTTAACGGGATTCAAGAACGCTCAAGTTAAAGCAGCGAACGTAGATTCCGGAATAACGCAAAAGTATTGATGCTTGATGATTCACTGATAAATTAAAACGATTAGACTTGCGTATATATCACAAGAACGTTATTGTAAAATAAAAGATTAATCTCTCATTTCCATATATTCCATTCCAAGATGTTGAGCTAGACAAAGTTAATATCCTTTCTAGCTAATTTCGAAGCTCTACTAAAGTACATTGTTTCTCTTGGAACGATTCTGCTACTATTATTATTATTTTCTTTATTATTAAGAAACTACTCCAGACAAAAGGTGTCGTTTGATTAGATTAACAATTACGAGTATAGTTACTAATGATATCGGTATTAAATTCTTCCCTTTATGTAGAATGTGCTGCAAGAAACGTTGAGCTGAAAAGTATGATATATGCGATGTATCATAAACGTACGTAATAACTATCTTTCAATGTACGTCCAAACAGACTTTTTTGCAATTGTTTTGTAATTTAAGTGTATGTAAGTGGAACATTTTTTACTAGACAGAAAATTTATTCGCCTTTGTGAGCGAATCGATAATTCGTTACGCGGATGACAAAATAGGGAAACCAATTTTTCCATCTAATCCCGATTGATGGAAAAATGTACGCGAAAATCTTTATGAGAGATTGGGAATATAGGATCAAACGGCAGGTATACGCGCGCGCGGATGTACGAGCGTCGACAAAATAATCTGCCAAGATCTAGTCTTTTTCCTGACTGACAATGAGAGCACATTTCAAGTATCGGTTCTACGTTTCCTTTTCTTTTGTATTCATGACGATACTCGATTGAATCTGACTCGAAAACATTTTAATCCCTTTCCAATTTGCAATTTAGAAATACATACGTACTTTCCAGCTCATTTTATACCTCAAAGGTAATGGTTGTATGTCAAAACTAACCAATAATGGTGTACGTAAAAGTGAGACCAATACATATTACAATATCTCAAATGGATATTACCTCGTAATATGCGCGTGAATAAATTTGCGAAATTTGCGAAATAGCCCGGCATATAATCGTAATTGACGTGGACAATAAACGGACTGCTTATCGGATGGAGTCGTCGCCCCACGGCATCCGTTCTCAACGCCGCGCTTTCAAAGCATGAATTATGCATTTCGCTGGGAACATCGATATTACTCTTGAACACAAGACGTTCGAACCACACTAGAGTAGGAAAATGATTTATTGTCTCTCTAATCTCTCTGGCATAAACTTGCAAACTTTTGTCGTGACTGATCGCCATCGAAGAATACATCAGAAATGACTAATAAATCTTTAAAATAAATTCTTATATTCGTTCTATGTATTTTGATAAATGCTCATAGGAAAATATCACAGATTGTCAGCAAAATGCACAAGAAACAATATATGTAGACAAATAACGAGAATATGATACAAAGAGCGAAATTAAATTATTAGGAATAGTTACACCAAAAAGTAAACAAAAAAAGATTGTAATTTGCAAATATAATATTGCCTTCTTACCATTTTTCGTGAGCAAAAGGTTTTGCGGGCTTTGCAACACAAAGGAATGGCGAGCAATTTAAGATTTCTAGTAAAACAAATCCCAATGGTGCGACTGACGCGGACGGAATTGTTTTCCAAGTTTAGTCACAGTTTGCGTAGTCGTTTTACGGTCCGACGGGAGTTCGAAGCTCTTACCAGCATTTGGCCGGTTGTCGCGCAGCCTCTTTTCTGTTTCTACAAGAATTCGTAGTGACGTTTTGCCTGCCACTTTGACAGACATCAAATACGCCTCGTGAGATCCTACAGTAAGCTGATTTCTGTTTGATAAAGTTATGCTTACTTTTCACAACAAGTAGAGTTTGATTAATACCTAAAATATTTTTTCAGCTTATCTTAACTATAGAGTTTTCACAAGTTTTTTTACCATTAAATATCATTTAGACCTTAGACATTTCGCGGATTAATCCTATTGGATATCACCCAATATCATCCAATTAATAACTCGATGGCAAGTATAGGAGTAGATCAATACTATCTCATACAATGGATATCGCTGAATTGAAGGCAGTTTTATTCGTGAAATAATACAAGATTCACCGAAGCGTAATAGCACGTGTGCAGATCTCTAGTCGCGGTGCTTCTCGAAACAGGCGCAAATTAAATCTGGTACGATTTAAAAGCAAGTTGGACAATTCGGAATTTTTTTTCTTCTAATAATCACTTCTGTGTCATTATTGGCCACAGAAAGTGAAAATTATTTTGTGCACTGTTAATCTATAACGTTGACGAGCAATTGCACAATTTTTAATTTGCGAGAACTCGTTAGAGAATTGGTACAAAAAAAAGCAATTTACACAACTCTGTTGCATATCAAATGATCTTTCCAATAAGGAATAATTGGACTTGGTTAGGTGTGGCGTG
>NW_011967168.1:929312-977248 GCF_000949405.1 Vollenhovia emeryi
TAGATTAAGTAAAGGGATAGGAAGCAGGAGAAGTCCAGGGAGGGACAAGGAGGAAAGGAAAGACAGGATAATCATAAAAGATTGGAAAGTAGAGGGATGGATAGAACATAGAGGGATAAGTAGAAAAAGGGAAGAGGAAAGGGAAAGAGAGGGGATAAGAAAAGTAAAAAGTTAGTTGTGGAAAGATTCTGACAACGAGGGCAAGCGAGGTTAAACGAAGCGAAGGAAGGAGATGGATAGGGCAAATTCGAAGCTTGGTAATAGATTATGCGAAGATAAAATAAACAATTTTAGGATAAAAGAAAGGGTGGACTCGGATTACATGCCTCTGTCGATGGAGATAGGAGACAAAGGGAGGAGGAAAGAAGAGGAAGAAGGAAGCCCGGAAGAAGAAAGAAAAAAGAAGATCTGTAGGAATATGGAAGCAATAGAAATCCACTTCCTGGAATTATTGGAAGGAGTAAGACTGGAGGAAGGAATGGACAGAAGAAAGGGAGGAGAATACAAGGAAAAGGAGGAAGGCGGCAGGGATTGACGGTATACCCAGGGAGGCTGAATATACGGAGGAATCACGATAAAGAAAGGACTAGTTGATATAATAAGACAGGAGCGGAGAGAAGGAGTGATTCCTAAAGTCTGGGAAACCAATGAGTCAGTCCAGTTCTACAAGAGGGAGATTAGGAGAGGGCCGAAACCTACAGGGGCATATATTGCTTGTCCCTGTTGGATACGGCTTGCAAGGTGTAGACGGTGGTGCTAAGGAGAAGATTGGAGAAGGAAGTGGAAAGAGAGGAGATACTGGAGAGCCAGGGAGGACTGAAGAGGATATCGCGGAGGAATTTTTAACGAGGAAGGAGTAAGGCAGGGGTGTGTGCCGAGTCCAAAACGGTGAAAGTCAGGTTTTTAGAGCAGGTAATAATATGGAAAAGAGTTTGGAAAATTTTGGGAAATTATGTAATAGATGAAGATAAAGGAAAGATGGAAGGATAAGTAAGGTGGAAAAGATGAGCAAGCCACTGCGGAAATAAGAAATAAGAAATTAGAAGTAAGAAATAAGAAGGGAAAGAGATTAGGGTTGGAGAGTAGAGAGAGTAATAACTAGTCATGGGCAGGGAAATTGAAGTTCGGCGATACAAATTGTAATATAATGGGGATAAATAGATTCCCTTCGTTAAAAGCGGCGATAAGTAGATATAGTAGAAATAGATAGATTTAGGAGCGGATAAGATAATAGGTAGATAGATAATAATAGAGTAGTGAGGAGTGGATGTATGAATGAGATAAGATTTTATTGTAAACCAAGTCCCACTTTCTGGCTGTAAGCTAAAGTGAATAAAAGCTGATTGACAATAAGGAATAATTATTCATTCAAATCTTAAGAAATATTCAATTTTGCAAAATATTACCTAAATGAAATGTCCACGTGTATTACGATAGCAAGAAAAATAACCAAAGCTGCACTTTTCTTAAAAAAAAAAACAAATAACAAATAAATTTGTTCTAAGCCAGATTAATGTCTTTCGAAAGACGTTTATTTCTTTTGCAAAATGTTGTCTCGAGACAACTTTAATGAGAGCAATAAAGTTAAAGAAACATGAAAGCTCTTCTCGCTTTTTCATATAAATTTATTGGCGTATGTAAGCACGAATTCCGATTCGTAACGTATATCGGAAGAATAACCATAAATGGATTTCTTTGAACGTCAATCCACAATCGTGTTCCTCTCCATACATAAAAAACGCAAGTGGCAAGTTAATTGATAGAAAATGTCAGAGATAACGGATGCGCCAAATAAACAAACTTAATTAATAGGGCGCGAACAATGAACTTGATAGCTTGATTATCGCTTTAAAACGATATCCCCATTTATCCTGCTTTCTCATTTACTTGTTCTACCAAACATTCGCCAAAATAATTATCTCTCCATTTCTTATTACGACCGGTTTGTTTTAAGTAATAGTGGATAACTATCATTCATTATTTATTTTGTAGACATAAATGATGCAAGTCAGTAATATATGAGAACAGCAATTAACTGACCGGCTAAAATGCGACGTTTATGTGCAATCGATTGAGTACGAGTAAGTGGATGTTAACGGATACACGTAAATATTGAAAGACTGTTACAATGATATTTAGATTGTGAGCAATTAATGTCATACCCTGTGACTCGCGAATAAAAGAATGAGTGTCTATTTACACCTTGATCCATCTATTTTATAACACTTGTATCTACAATATATTTCGAAACATAATAATTTTCCTCAATTGATTTCTATATCCACTGCTCTCTTGTTCACTTGACAAAGTTTATTTATGATGTACCTTGTCACGAACATGAAAATTTGAACCTAAGTGATGGCTAACACGAAAGAAATAGAGGTGGAACGGTAAAGATAAATAGTAGATAGATAGCTAGACAGAAAAGTAATTTTCTATTCGTGTGTAACCGCATGTGTTTGTAAGCAATTTTGTAAATATTAAAGAAAATTGCTAGATATATGTATAATGTAGTGACTTATGCACTATGGAGATCGAGAATGGAAGTAGAACATCCTTCTTTTTCGCCAAATGTCACGGGATTAATTAAACCTACAAATTAGAGACGCTGCGGTAATTGCATTAAATCCCTCGGCTCGTACTAGAGAAAACAAAGAGACACTCAAAGAAGTTTAATCGTAGAAATAATTTCGTCACAAACAACGATCGCATTAATTTCCTCGCAATAAGTCGAGGGAAAAGCAGAGTTAAATCGAGCGTAAGAGGAACCATGCAAAGATTGATGCCGATAAGGGAGACGTTTATAGTCTCTAATTAAATAGTTGTCGTTTCTGATCTCGAACTTTGTAACCGAAGACTCGGCGGATTAAGAGATTTTCCAGTGAACGTTTGCGTTGCAAGATGTTGGGCGAAATTGCAAAGAAGTAGAGAATATTTTTTATCTCGCGCATGCGAGGTGCGTGTTTGTTACACGACAGTAATAAATCCGTTGAAATCGCGTGTCGAAATGATGTTGTAATTGTAAGAAGCGGAAGAGCGTTATATTATAGAAAAGAGAAAAAGAGGAAATAAGTGGATCAGAAAAATGACAGCCTCTTTAAAACGTGGCGCGTACGTCTTTCATTAACCGCGAGTGACCCGTTTTTTTGCGGACAACCTCTTTTGAATACGCTTTAATGATAGTAGTTTTCGAGTTACGTCGAGTTGTGGCAGCGGTGCAGGCCACATACGCGGCCCATATTAATGCACGTTCTCTCTCTCTCCCCCCTTCTCTTTCGTATCCCGGGAGGAAAATAAAGTTTACCAGGAAGGGACGCAAACACGTTTCGCTCTTGTTCTCTGTCACATTAATGCATGCAAGATAAGCGCGAAACGCTCGGTGCGACCGCAACACTCGCAGTAGTCCGGCGACGGATTTGCATAATTCTTAATAACTGCTCTCGCACATTCGCGTGCGGTTTTTTGGTTGGGCATCCGATTACGCTCTCGGACATTATACACGCGATACTCGATACGCGATACGCGATACGCGATACGCGATATGCACAACGGGATGCCGCGATTGGAATATGTGTACTACGGCAAATTTGTTAATTATTAATAGTGAGATTATATAATTACAATCAACTCGTATTCCAGTTACCAAATGATTCGCAGAGAAACGTCGGATTAATTCTAAATTACATTGATCGAGCCCATTCTCTAACAACGTCGAAATGGATAACCACGTATGAACATTGATACGAAAGACTTTTTCAACGAATATTCATGTGTAGATAGATGGATTTGCTTTATCTTTGAAATCTTTATGAATAGCTTATTGAAACGTTATACAACCTTTAAATCAAATCACGCTAACTTGACTTTCGCAAGTAAAATCCATAAAAATATTGATTTCATAAAGAATATTTCGGGACCTAAACACTTTCCGATACTGGAATTTTAGTACATAGGAAACCTATAATTGGACCTGAGAGACCGACACTTTTTCTCGCAGCAGTCACAAAAGTATAAAACTTGCGCGAGAGTACCCATAAAAACTAACATAACGCTACGTTCTACGTTCAGATAGACTTTAACTGTTTTAATCCTTTTAGGTCCAAGTTTTTATTCGTTAAGAAAAACATTTTTCACAAATGTAATAAGTTGAATACGATAAAGATGCTTCATACAAGTTTTTATTGTATAATATGTATAAATCTACTTCTCTCGATAATACTATGCCCTTTAACGATAGTACTTTAACGATAGTATAATAAAAAAGGAACAAGGTTAAATTATAATCCTAATCTATGCGCATTCTTTGAGCTTTTATTCATTACGTATATGGAATATATTATTAAGCAGGCAATCAAATAAAATGTATTAACGCGAAAATTTATGCATTAATTGCCTGATATATTTATGATTTCACAAGATATTTCTCTAATATCTTTCATTTTCGCATATAATCTAATTGGGTTAATTAAGTCGGCGTACTTATTGTTGAAATATACAACTTTTTCTATACAAACTAGCTATTTATGTGTCTACATTATCTAATTAGGATAAGAGAGCAAAAGTTATTTTGAGATAGGTGAGTAATTGTAACGCATCAAATTAAATACTTTTAACTAAATAATTATTTATAACGTATAAAGAATTGAAGTAATAAATTGTTATATGTATATGTACACCTCGAGTCTAATTTAAGCCTAAAACTCAAGCACGCATAATCTTAAATATAATTAGACGCGAGACGTTAATGTGCGAGTACGGCGTAACTCAAACTCGCATAACGACAGTATAACTATGTTACATCTCGCGGTAATCTCTAAAATGCTAATTATCCTTCGGGATAACAAAACAATGTATCGCGAATCTCAGAACTGCGTAAATGCACATTTCTTTTATCATAAGAATAATATCAATCTTTCTACAAAAAATAGAAAATTGTATTTTTTACCTTATTTCTATAATATAAATAATAATAACACGTACACAAGGAGGATATTATTTATTACAATTTGATATCTATCTGGACACGTTGCCGTTTATCGTGTATCAGAGATATCATCGCGTCTCTACTCACCGATCACGTAATTGTATCCGTCCAAGGTTAAAACGCACTTGCGTGTATTTGGCGAGGACGGAATGCATGGTACTTGTTTCCGTGAAATTCGCTTGCTGGGGCTGCACGAAGAGCTAGTTGCGCCCGGATCCGAATGGCACTTTTGCACAGGATCTTTACCTGGTCTGGACATTGTCGTCAAACTTGATTACTCATAATCAGTCTGATTTCCTCGACATCTTGGCCTATCTTCTCACTCGAGTGTAGAAGCGCACGAGACTCCATCTTCGCAACTACGGCACTTGATTAACCTGCATATACAGCCTGCATCCCTCATCGCTTCCATCAATTTCAACATGTTCCAAGTACAATCCGCGTGATTCCACTACCGCAACGGTTTAACAGTTTAGTTTACACACACACACATGCACACTTTCCTGCCATACCATTTTACATCGCGCACGTGTAGCTCGTCGAGCGGTGTGGTTTGACACGAGACTCTCCGCGCGATAAACCGTCGTGTCTCGTTTACTTCTTTATCTTCATTTCCAGATATTTGATATACGCTTCCTCCATACGAGATTGCGCGCTCATAGTGTGAATAACCGTTCGTCTTTTCAAAGGCAGGTGATGGCACAAGACTTTCAAGGCTTTCTTTTCGTATATAGAAGATTCTGCGATAGAAAGAATACTACATTGATCCGCCTCTCTACGTTAGATTGATCCCTTAGATGTTTATACACCGTGCAATTGTTTACGCAATGTCTCAAGTTTCTCGTGCTCTAAAAGAGCGATATTGTTGAATTACGGTGTCGCAATCTGCTCCTCGTAGCGGTAAGAATGGCGTTTGAAAGATTTTCGGGGAAGAAACTCGTCAAGGTATCGAATAGTGTAGAAAAGTACAATATATTAGATTTGTATATTGTAGAAAATTGGTAAAAGCAGGACCGTCGGTACCTCTCGACCCGCGTCGGCCACGCTCGCTCGTGGTGGAGTCGCCTAATCGGCTATACTCGTAGACTCGTGACGTGCACGTCACGCACGTCTGGCTGCGAGTTCTCGCCCTGACAGATGGTATGGAGGGAGAACGAAAATCAGGCGATCGATTCACGTTACCATAACGTTAACGTCGCAGGTTGGTTACCCGTACCGGTGCACCGGCGCGCCCATGCCGTGCTGCGCGGCACGCACGACTTTTCACGGGATAACATTTGAAAATGCACGACAGCTACCATCGTGCATACATGGGCTATCTATGTTCCCTCTTGCCTCTTCCCTCTCTCGTGATCGCGTTTCACGCGATCAAATCCAGGAGAGCTCATACACTCGGAGCAGAATTGCGTTCGCGCTGTGACTTGCAAACTTCCCGCCCGCCGCAACTTGGTTCATTGAACTCGAATTGCACTGGAGGAATTATCTGTCTTTCATCATGTTTCGCGTGTAATGGGCCGGCTGTGGGCTTGTTTCAGAAATTACGATACATAATTTGCCGCGCCAACGGTCGAGTCAGTCTTTTTTACAAGCGGTGCTCCTCGGTGAGGTAATAGATCGGAGCTCTGCATGGAGCTCGCAGTGGAGACGGAAAGACGGGGATGACGGGGATGACGGGGATGACGCGGGTGACGGACACCGCGCGCGACCAGTGGAGGAACCGAGCGTCTGGTCAGACCTGGTCAGACCTGGTCAGACCTGCGGCCAATGGGGCGCGCGACGCCTGACGAGAGGTGGAGACAAGACGAGACGGGACGAGACGAGACGAAAGAAACGGAGCGAAGGAGTAACGCGCGCGTGATCGCGACACGCGAGTCGTCAGGTAAACGGACACGAACGTCCGAACTCAGTCACGGTGCCGCTACAACTGAACCACTCGAAACCTCCACCTCTCGCCGCGTCCTCCTCCACTCCTCCCTTCTCTTTGCCGCGTCCCGCTCCCGACACCCCGACAGCCCATTTGACCTCTCTCTCTCTCTCTCTATCCAACCACCAACCTTCTCGCTCCCCGTCCTTTTTCGCCATCGAGACTTCTCTCAGCTTCTCTCAGCTTCTCTCAGCTTCTCTCCCTCTGCTAGCTTCCCCGTCCATCTCTTTTTCTCAACCGACCAGCTTGCCCATGCTCTTTGCTCTTTCTTCTTCGCTCCTTTACGTACCATACTCGAAACTCTCTTTGCCCTCGGGTGTACACTGCAGATGCCTGACACTTTCTCCCGACACGGCGCTTACCTCCTCGCCATCGGCTCCAAAAACGAGCTGTGACCAACTGATTTTATGCCGCTACATTTCTCTCTCCCCTTTTGCCCTCTTTCTTCATTTATTTTGCTGCTACTATTGTACCGCTAGGTGTAGCTTCATCCCCAAGGGTAGTTTGACATCACAGGAATGTCTACAGCATATTGACAAGTTGTATCTACATTTATAACAATATTGTTGATTGTCTTCCATTTTACTGTCTTGCTCATCTATGAAATAAAAATGGAAAAAATCCGTTGTTCCGAGAACTTGCGACATACGTACAGACACTTAAACTTTCAATTTCTCTCTACAGTGGTAGAAAACTTGACAATTTCCAGACTACTCATGTCATCACTCGTGTGTTTTAGAAAGACACGCTTGCCCATAAATACATAAACTCTGCGTAAGACGCAAAATAAAAATATGTTTTTACAAAATTCTCGGAAATGTTCTCCTTATTTCAACTTGTTCCTTCGCTAATAAAAATTTGCTAAAATGAATTAATATATTATTTCGTCACACACTTTACGTATTTTGTAATTTACAATAACACCGCGGATTTTACAGTTTGAAGAGTCTCGTATCTCTGTGTGTGTATATACCGTAGAAATAAAATTATCACGAGATAAACCGAGGAAAAGAAACTTTTTCACTTTTTCAGCGTTATACATAACAGACTGATGAGATACTTAACAACCGCGATCGGTATCGTGGTACATACAAGATCTTGAAAGACTAGAAACGTAGCAGCTGCCGCACCATTAAACCTTCGGAGCTTGCTCCAATTCAATGTGAACTGTCTTTCTAGTGACTATTGCGTTCGCTCTTCTTTTGTGTAACGTAGCGTTCACTCGTATATCCCTTTCAACGATAGCTCTTAATCTTTCTCGCGCGCTGACCGAAATATCCAAGGAGTTTCACACGATTAGCTCTTCTGCGTGATACTATCGCACCTACGAGCTACCCCTACCGTGACCCAACTAACTGCTTAATCAGCTACCTATCTAAGTATCTTGAAGAGAAGAAACGTCAAAGTACAAGAAGAGAAAAATGTTGATATATGCCAAGTATCTCTTTTTAAGCAGAGAAGGAGAGTGAGACAAAGTGACAATAATAAAGATTTACAACATTTTTTCAAGATGACAAATGTTCCTTAAAGTAAACGCAACTCAACGTGCAGATTTCTTTGTGAAATTTCGCAATGTAAGGAACGTGAATTCTTTTCGCCTTTTCTCACCGTCAAGATTACAACCCCCTTAAAGGGGAATAGCAGATTATAACGAAACGGTATAATAGTTGGTCAGACAAGCTGTGCAGTAGCCAGCGTTTATTATAAATGCAAATGCATTCTGGCGGCGATATTTCTACTCTGATAAAGGAAAGAGGGATAAGGCAATTTCGATTACGGCTGGTCGCGCGTGTCTGCGAGATAATCGTCTGCGAGATAATTAACAGGAAGATAATCTTGCTGCCGAGTGCCGAGCCTCCCTCAAACGAAACCCTGTCTCAAGTAACCCTCTTCTGTCACCCCCATAAATAAGATAACTACGAATCTTTTTTTCCATCCCTCTTCTTTCTTCACGGTGAGCTCATTCGCGTCTCGTACAAATCAATTCGTCCAGTTTTGTCAAAGTGCACACAACAGAGTGCTTCGTTAAATGCGTCTGCATCTGATAAACTAAAGCACTGCCTGTATCTGTAGTTGTTGGAGAAGCACGCTTAGTTTGTCCCAAGATACATTATAATAGTCAACGCGGACGACTCGAGTACAATGTAGACACAAAGTTTGCCGTCTATACCGTGTCTGATAAAGAAATGAAAAGCGGTCGCCAGATGTTGGACCGATTGATTTTCGAGCCAAGGTATGTCGTACGCAAACATGGAGCAGCGAAATTTTAGCAATGTACTTTCTGCTTTCCTCTCGTTTGTCTTTTGCTTCTTGTTTGCTCTATGGACGCAATACACTCCCTCTCCCTTTCTATCATTTTATACAATAATACATTTATTTATATCTTGTACGTGCTGTTTCTCTTGCAATTTCTAATCACTTGTCTCATTTCTTGGCTCTTATTGACTGGAAGAAAAATTTCGTAAAATTGTAAGGAAATCGATATCTATCCATTTTGTATTTTCACAAAGTAAATAAGTTTAAATAGATGTGCATTTTCGAAAAATTCTGACGAAAATGAAAGAAAAGCGCATCTTGTTTAAATAAGCAATTTTGCACTTTATTCCATCTTACGTTATTGGCTTCGTGTGCAAGTTAATATATATTTAATTCTTTGAAATGATGACCTTTTATGCAACGCAATATCGATGAAAAACGTCGGCGGCCGCTAGACGCCACGAACAATCGTAAAGTTGTGCACGGACGATTAAATCAATTCCAGGAGGAGAGAGGTAGGA
Organism: Vollenhovia emeryi; assembly: GCF_000949405.1. Taxonomy (NCBI): domain Eukaryota; kingdom Metazoa; phylum Arthropoda; class Insecta; order Hymenoptera; family Formicidae; genus Vollenhovia; species Vollenhovia emeryi. The sequence continues at coordinate 938,998 of NW_011967168.1, forward strand.
AGATTTAAATTCCACAGCGATATAAAAGCGTGCAGTGTTGCAAGAGACGCATAACTCATCCGACGTCGCCATAACGCGGATATTTTCGCGATAAAAACGTCGTGGCTCGTGATAATGCTAGGTTCACCTCTATTTATCACGCGGCGCACTTAATGGCGACCACTATGTACCCATCAATTAATACCTGTGTGCTCATCAAACGGACAGAATAGAAACGCGATGGTGGGCCATCGGGTTAAACCGATGTTGGAGTCAGCTAATTATTATACATATATGTAGGACTGTACATTCCTATCCGCAGCGCGTATACGTCCTTTGCCAACTTAATGTCGCAGCAATTATCGACTACTATTGTCGATAATAGATACATCCGTTTAACAAAGGCATTTGTTCGCTCCATCGTAAAAACGATGTAATCGTGTTTCATGCGAATATCGTGACTTGTATCAGTGTCGATATTCGCGCGGATTTGGTGTCGCGGAGAAGAGCGATAAGATGTACTCTCCATTCAGGATATCGAGCACGGAAAAGGAATTTTTTTTCACCTCACGAAAACGCGTTCACCTTTACCACTAGCGACCAAGCTGACCCTTGCTCGAGGCATTAATCATATAATCTTGAAAAACGGTATTCACTTTTGTTCACTTTAAAAGCTTGTACGCGTAGTCGCGAATGAACGCGAGTTGCGTTCTCGGCTATAATAGCTACGAGACTCTATGTATGTGTATACTGAAAAATTCCAAGTAAATCGAATTAACTGCAGCTAGACTAATGCGCATCATCAAATTTACTCGCAGCGAGAAATGTGAATAGAAAATGTATAGATATTTCGCAATAAAACAAGCAAGTAGGCTCGAGAGTATAAATTGACAATATCGCGATTAAGTAACAGAGCGAGAGCGAGAGCGAGAGCGAGAGAGCTCCAGTAAAGTTAATTAAATTACTCAATTTAATAAAAACTCTGTTCAATGTTAAGCTCAGTTACAATTAATACATGTTAATTAATATGAATATGGTAAGTTTTACAAGATATACCGATTTCTTCCCGCGTGAGCTATACGAAATTGGATCACTGAAACGTTAGCAACAACGACTCGAATAAATTGCTCTGCGTCCGCAATTATACTATTCATTAATTAAATAAAATTTTACACGCACCGAGAAGAGTAATATAACGGCATAATAATCGGATTAAATGTAATATGAGAAAAAGTGTCTAACAATATAATAACTTTTTCCGTACGATACGTTCCGTAGTTAATTAAATATTCAAATGAAAGTAGCAGACACAGTTCTCTTTCCCATGAGAAACCATTGTCATGTAGAATTAAAATGAGCCGCGCGATTCCAATGGTGACCGCACGTAATCCAGACTTAAGTCCAACTATACCGCAGACGCGTAAACTCTGGCCTAATTTTGCACAACCGAAATTCAATCAACGTTTAGTAAGCTCGATAACCGTTTCAATTTAAGACTATCTCGATTTACCGCAAAGATGTACCGCAAAAGAGTTATAAAACTCGATGAATAAAGGTGGAGCACTGTATAAGAGGCACGTTGCGCGTTCCGTGTATTTCATAGGAAATATACCATCGGCCGTACTTATTTTGTGCGAGGCACAACGGCGCCGGCACAATGTTGATGACGGTACATCTGGAGATGACAACCTCGCGGGATGATATTTCAGAGAGATGTTCCGGCCTGTTGTACGTCGATGCCTAGAGAGCAGCCAGCTCGTCGAGCAAGCAACGTTACGGCTTTCTCGATTAGGACCTTCTGGAGGTCTATCTATTCTACCTACTCTATCGCCGCGAAATATCGGATAATATGTTAGCGGACCCCGGGTTTATTCTCGCTCGTCACCGCCGTTATCTCGCACCGAGCGTATAGGACCGATCGATAGATAAGCCGATGTACCATGTCGTAATCGCGAGTCAGTCCCCAAGATGACTCGTTAGATGACATATTCGCGGAAAATTGAAGAAAATTTCTGCTTCTATTCAAAATGGCCACTCAATCGCGATAGAAATCGATATCTCACTCTCGAGGAAACTCGGTCGCTCGAGGGGTTTGCGAGAGATCGCAATCGGTAAATCCAACTGAGATTGCAAGAGCTGTTTCAAATCAGAATGGTCAGTGGGAAAAAGTACATTTGGCAATTTCGCCAATGCAGCTCCCTGCAGTACCCTAACGTGCACATTACTCAGAGGTTCTAACATACACCACTTTTAAAGCTAGACAATGCAATCGATTCCCATCCCAGGCTTTGCTGCAGCTCTGCTTTATCGACCTCCACCGGAAATTACGGCAGGCTACGACATTTCCGGTTAATTCCATAGGCATTAACAAAAGGGATATTAATGTTTGACAGAATTAAAGCCACGCGTTTCCTTCAGTTATCTGTTTTTCATTACAAGCATACCGCCTCACTCCGACATGGACCGACACGAAACTCTCATTTCATCAATAATATTTTCATCACGAAGCAAAGAAACTCATCATATTAATTTGATTTTCATTAACTGACGACAAATGTCAGAAATGTCTTGACGATTAAGAACGGCATAGCTAAAAAGTTGAAAGGTGGCGGACGTTTCCTTGTTCCAACAAACAAGTTTGATGAAATATCCAACCAACGAAATATTGTGACAATACGCTTTATCGAAGCACGACGATACAAACGACGCAAGTTTGCGACCTTCACCTTTGAACGCACAGAGCAAGATACATCAACGTCTCCGAACAAATGCATCGTTCGCGACGACGCGCGTCAGTAAATATGCGCGCACGAATAATTCATCGTATGTGATATTTACCGTTGTGCTACTCGCGTTTCGAAAGGTAGGCGTATTCGAGGACTCCCTCGCGCGTGGATATATATTTCTTTTTTTATTACCAGTCGCGGACGTTTTAATCACTCGCGCATGCTTATCGCTGTTATGCATTGTTCCTTCATAAGAGAATATTTCACATACCGGCTCGAATATTCATCTCGACTTGTATGAATATTTTATTGCCGTATTATGCTATACATATATACTATGCCAGGATGCTCGGCGAATATAGATGCCAACGCAAGTTATCGAAAATGCCTCATTGTTTTCGAAAGCAACTTTTAAGGATTAAAAATTGCAAGAGAGCCCAAATGAAAAAGCCACCAATGGAAAATATGCACAAGGACCATGATAGCGAACAGAGCACCGTTCGGTATCGATCGAGAGATGGATGGAGCTGGAGAAAGCTCTGCTATCGGCATTTTAGCTGGCGAACAGCCAATCCGCAGGCAAGGAGGACCGACGTGTCCGCGAAAATATAAGTGCCGTGCGAATCTCGATGAATCTCGTGAAAACGATACAATACAGCATTAACACACGTAACGCCCGAAGCTCGTATCTTTGTTGAAACTTGATTAACACATCGTTCCATCCAACTAAAATACCTATCTATAATAAAGTACGATAATAAATGGTCCATACAACCATTATAATACAACCATTTTTTCTTGCCAGTCTCGCGCAATCTGATCTTATATGGAATAATTATGATTGCGAGATTCTCATCAATGACATTGTTCAACTTGATGACCCTCCATGCGAGCGGATAACGACAGACTAATTAGGATACTAGCTTGTTTGTCATTCCGAGTTGCTAAACTATGACATCCCCGCGGCAAATTTCGTAGGATGCTTAACGATGAAAAGTACGCGAAAAACTTTAGCGAAAGTAGGCCAATTCTACCTTTCCTTCATAAGAGAGAATTTTGCTATTTCGAATATTTCGAAAACTCACGCTTCACTTGAATCAAGATTATGCTATTTAAACCTTGCGATTGTGATTTCTAAAAGTTGCAGTAAGTAAAACTCGTTAAAGCAATGTGCTCCCATTACGGTCGACGAATCCAAAGCGAACGATAGGAAAAATGGATGCGTTTTTCCGTCAAACGAATCGGTATTATATCGACATATGGCTAATACGCGAGCGGAAAAATGTCGATTCAATAATACCGAGAGCGGTATTGCGCAAAATACGCATCTCGCGCGCGCGGACGATGGCTTCCATTGGAATGACGTCGTCACTGGCACGTAATCCCATTCATCTTGTCACCGACTCTCTAAATTCCCGTCGATATCTACCGCCCAACTATCGCATCGCTAGACAGATCGTATTTTAAATTGCAACTTTATCATTCAGTAGATGCGTGACTACCTCTCACGCAGGGAATTTGAATAAGCCGAATACACGTTGGTCTAACTCTCCTTTAAAGAGATGAAGAAAGCAAATTAATTACGTGATCGGCTGATTTTCACTGGCCGTAAATCTCAAGATAAAACTTGTACTATTTCAGGATTTCAGGATCAAGAAAGAAATTCTAGTGAATTATAGACATGTCAAATTAGTTATTTGCAAATATTTCTTTACTTGTACGTTCGTGTGGAATTTATTGAGTTTATTTCGATTGAAACTCTCTTTTGGAACTCTTGAAATATTTCTGCAATCTTATGTATAAAAATGTCTAATTTTAAGTTAACGAGGAAGAAATATTGTCGTTCTCGGAAAACAAGGTCGGCGAAAAATATTCATTTGCAAAGAGAAATGATACTATTATCGTCTTCTAAAGAAGCGACCGTACAAAACGATACCAACCGGAAAAGCACGAGACACCAGTATATTCGTCTAAATGATAAGAATAGCGCGCTACTCGTAACAGAACATTGGAAATCAATATTTAAGCCCATTCTTGAGGTGTCGTGACCAAGCTAGATTTGCGTGCGGTACTGAATAGATAAGAAGAGTACCAGAATAGTGTTACGAAGCCGTGCATCCTTATCGAAAGGAAACGTATCGTGGATTACTTATTATCGTTATTATCCTAATAAATAGCTAGCGATCTAAGCGGACGTGTAATTAACACGATATGCAAACTCGGAAAATTCGTAAAAGTCTTATATCTACCACTTTTTTCGCCAATACATATCGAATTCATCCTTTTCATTTCTATAAACGTTGCGTTTTGTTCCGCAGTTTTCAGTAGCGGAAATAATATTAAAAGAGCATATGGAGGGAAATGAAATTATTGTTAATTATACGAGCCGTACAATACAATCATCCGTACACACACTCGAAAATAAAAATTAAAAATAATAAAATGAGATACTTGCAGAGAGAGAGAGGGAGCATCGATAATAAAGGTTTTATCGTCAAAGGATTCTCGCGTTTATTCCTACTTTTGTAAAACAATGTAATCACGGAAGTGATCTAAAGTAAAATAACGAGGCAACGAATAATTAATTAACGTTTGCGCTTCACTGTTTTTAATATTTCACATATCGCGCTTATTAGATAGCTATTTTTAATTTGGAACTTGCACATACATCTCATATAATAGGGAAAAATAGTTGCATTCTGAGAGAAAGTGTCTATCCTACAGAGTAAAAGCAGAGGAAAAGCAGTAACGATACATCTTGACTATCTTATTTTACGGTAGAATAAATGTTGGCAAAGCTAAGACTCTCCGCGCCAGTCTTTAAATTCTGTTTTTGCATTCGAGCCATGGCAAATTTATCTTTACGCTTGGTAACTTGCGAAAACTCTCCGAAAAGACGTGACCCATGACACACTCGACTTTGTTTCGGTCCGTTTTATTTTCCTTCGCAACTATTTCCGACAACGGTTGGAACCCAGCAACTACTCGAAATTCTTGGCGCGCGCGTGGTGTGTGTGTAAAATACTACTTAAATCCCCCATATTTCGGCACATGCTTTTTTTCTTATGCTTCCTTCATACTTGACTACATAAAATAAAATTGTAACAAATTTACACTATGCACTATGTATGCTTATTGTTCGCGGATCAATGGTTTCAGCAAATCCTATATCCCGCGTGCATATCGGTATTGGATCGGAGCGATTTCTCATAAAGGATTCTGTGTACACTCGATAGCTGACAAGCGGAACTCTCATTGTCGTATGGATACCTGTATTTTTTCCGCAACGTACATATATCTGAGTTAACGTAGTAAGTAGTTTCTACTCTGTCTGCCACTTTCATTGTCAATTCAATTCCAATGTTAGATTTGACAATTACCTATCGTATATGTTGCACCATCAAGCTGGAACGTGGCGCTCTTGCATTTCTTGAAGAGTTTTTGGTGCGAATAAGCTGCAAGTTTCGGTAAAGGAGGTGGTGGCGGTGGCGGTGGCGGTGGCGGTGGTGGTGGCGACGACGGAAAAGACGGAGGTGAGCCCTTAGGACCGTGCTTCACGGCACTCCTTTCACTCTCGCTCATTTCTTAGGCGAAAAGGAAACGTAATCACAATCTCCTCGCTTCGCTTCCAACAGCAAAGCGGACGAGCAATTCGTGCGACTTTAATCGTTGGATCTGTGCATGATTAAGAATACTATGGCACTTACTGACAATGAGTGTTCTCAATCGTCGATCTCGATTGTGATCAAGTAATGTCACAAATTATTTCCTTCCGATTCCCGCGAAATCATCATTCTCATTTCTCTTCCTTAGCAGGCACTTAAATTATTCTTTTTCAATTTTTCAACGAGTTATCGCACTTTCAATCTTATCTTATTAACGTGATTTTATCCCGCAAAACTTGTTCCCGAGTCCAATACACAAGAGTCTGTGCGAATCAAATTTAAATTAATCTTTTACACTGTCAAAGAACTGAAAGTTGCTACTTAATATTAAAAAGAGATTTGTGATATCAATTTACCGATTGTACTTGAAGAGTTTGTATCAAAGGTGGTTATTAACGTTATTACACATATATGGATCGATATTCTTTAAGTAAACTATTCACTGGACTGTGTTCTCTCGAGGTATACAGGATGCGAGTATTCATGTACTTTGAAACGCTTAGAACGATCCAATTTGCGCTGAACGTAGGGCCATCTGCACGATGTTGCTATTGTTGTCGTATAGTAGCCATTATATTAATTAGATAACATCGTTATTCGCGTGTATCCACATAAACTAAATAAAGATTGTCTAAAAATCGAAATTGTAGTGACCTTCATTTATATTACGTTATTTCATTCTCAGTCGGCAAATTATCACTTATAAACGTTTCGATATGTCAAAGTAGACGTCAAGAAGCCATCTCTCTTCAAATATCTGTCTTTAAAATCAAGATAAATTTCATTATTGTACGTACATGAAGATAATACATACAGAAAATCAATTGTTTGAGATTAAAAACTGTGTGTTGTAGAAACCATTCTAAAATAATTCCATTACGTCCTTTAGGAGAAGTCAGAATATATCAAAGTTAAAAAATGTTACGGATAAAAGAGCAGAGATGAATCGTGCCGATTTAAGATTGGTTAATTTGCTCGATACTTGCAACGTCCAATTCATCACAAGTCCGATAGCAATAAACCCTTCCTTCTATCGCAGTGAAACTGTTGTATGGTCAAGTTTGGTCTAATTTATTTTATTACAAAATTTACGATTAAAATAACGAAACCAAAATAGCGTTTGCGTGTATGGAATATCTGAAAACGACGTCCACATTTTTACATCTTTTTGCCGAATCAATTTGAATTTCCACTACATTCCACGGAAAGACCTGGAAAATCTTTCAACGCTCTCACCATCCTTGCATTCGAGAAATCTATCACGCGTTATATCACTTATGGAGCACGTTTTGGAGAACCGAGATGCAGACAAATTTTTTTCGCAAAAAAAAACATAAGTACGTCCGTGCATCTAGTTAAACTCGTATCTTCACATTGACAGCTACTCAATCATTAGAGTTATTTTGTTGTTGTGTCTCTTTCGTCAGTTTTTGATTTGTAAAATTCGTTGTTTCATCATAATCGAATTTCTAGTATGACTGAAATTAGATAAAATATAAAATTAGATCGCGTAATGTAAATACAACGATGCGCTTAATTAAAACGTGTTATCGAATGAAAAATCAAACTCTGGCAGCATCAAACTGACTGTCGTTTTGAAGAAATTGAATTCGTGAAAGCAAAGCTCCGCTTTCAACGGCGCTAATTTAGGTCGACAGACTGTAATGACAGGCAGAACAATAAAATTAAAGGGAAGAGATGCGATGCTTTGTCATTGTTACACGACAACAATTTTCGAGCTTAGTAGTTTTGCATCAAGATTACTCGTGCGACCGTATTAAATCAATCCGCTACAGTTATTATTTCAATTATTTGATACCTATCTTTTAAAGTCGATCAACACATCCGGCGCTTCGCAACACGTTTATTAAAATATACTCTACTTTCGTTAATAGGATTATAGACAGCTTCCTCTGTACGGTTATTTTCTCAGCTGGAATTTGGATCAATGAAATTGGTTTCTCTCTATAACGTATATTATTTCGATAAATTCGTCATATAAACACACGAATACTCGCTTATTACTATGTTAAATGTGTATACAAGAGAGGACACAAAATTTAAAGAAAATGTTTTAATTAATCTGCAATGTTTTTACTATTAATAAGTATTAAATTCACCTTGATAATTACAGTCATAATTAAATAGAATTTCCCTCAGTGTAAAAACCACTGTGTAAATGATAAAAGAGCATAAACAATTGTTTATAATAGATAACTCAAATTGTCAATAGATTACGTGAAAACTCAAACAAAAGCATTTAGTATTATATATGCGTCCTTTTTTAATTCAATCGATATAACAAGTTGTGGTAAATTGTGGTAAAAATTATTGAAAAAGAAATTGCCAAGTTGGCAAGCACAAAGTTCAAGTACGTAATAAATGTTGGATACACTGCTTCTTCATGTCAAACACTTCACTGGCTTGCACCATATCAATGACTCTGATGTTATATGTTCGCACGTGGCATAAGAAGAAAAGACACGAATCTGCGAACTTTATTAGTTTGTTTCTTATAGTTATTAAAATTTGGTGTGCAGATGACAATCATACGATGATATTTGCGCGACACAAACGAAGCCAATAAGAAAGAAGAAAGAATGAATTCTGACAGAGGTTCGCGAACGCGACTCCACGTGCCACGGTCCGCGATGCGACTCGAACGCAGCTCGAAAGCTCACCTCGAAAAGCTTGCGCAAGCGTGCGGCGGTGCGGCTCGACGAAAGCCAATCCGCATAAGCGTGTCTCCGTTCGTAAGGGTTAGAAAGAGGGAGAATGTACGCGAGCACTCTCGAGGCACTGCTTCGTAAGAAATTCGTTGGAGTGTTTTGCAAAGAGGAACGAATGCGAGCACTAGGAATATGGGCCTTATACGTTGACCTTTCCAACCGGTGCACTAAATCTTGCAACTACTACCACCTTGTCATATACGCACACTGATACATTTTAATAAACTTGAAAATCTCTCGTAAAATCCTACGTATAAATTTCGAGAAACTCTATTTGTCTGTCAAGATAAAGCCAGACCTTGAAATTAAAATAGCTCTTGGCTTTATTAGCGCACCGTTCTGCAAGCCTCGATGTTATTATCGAAATTTGAGCTGCGTAAATCTAAAGAGTGTCGCACATCATCTAGTCTAGAAAATAGCACACGGCACGATTGCCAGAAATGATGACGCGATTTATCTCGACAAATAGCCGTTTCTTTCAATTATGTGCCAAGAAAAGAACTAATAAGCACGATAAATGCAAGATAAAGCTGCAGGGTTGTACAAGACGGCAGTTGGTTCAATGACCGGGTACTGCTTTCAGCTATACTCACACTCCATCCTGCCCACCCGTTATCCTCCTTGCTACTAGTATCGATCTAACGTTTATAGGACGATACGTAATCCTTAATCACAACTAATATCTTTCTTCCCCATTCTCAATATCATGTTGTACAGTACGTTGTCTATGTCTTTAGAAGTGAAAAAAATTGATATTTTTTGTTGCTCGATGTCTTGCCATAAATGTCATCAAGAAAAATCATTTCCCTTTTAGTTGGCACATTTTGTTGGCAGTGTCCGTACATTATCTGAGAAAAATAATGGTTTTTGCAAAACTTGAAATAGCGACATTACTTGTGTCAAATGGACTAGTAGACTGCTCTGATGGCTGATGAAAAATTGCGCGGCTAGAACTAGATAGATGAATGGCGGCGGTATCATTGCGGTCGAGGAGCCTATAGCGAGCTGGTTGGGCAAAGTCGTTGGACCTCCCGGGTGTAATTTAATTCAAGGGTCGGATGAGTAAAGATAGATATAGGTGCGCGAAAATGGGGATACACGAGGTGAGGGTAGATGAGATAGAAGCGTGGTAAAGAGGCCGAGTCGAGACGAGGACGAGGGTTGGACTGGCGACCGTGGCTAAGTGACCGTGTCGAAGAAAGGAAGTAAGGAACGCCCGGGCCCGGGCCCGATATCGAACGAGGCCTATGAAACAAACACGCGTGTATCGTAGCAAATGATTGATGACTATTATGTAGGCATTAGCAAGTTAACATTGCCTAAATAGTTACCGAAGGGTAAAGATTGCGAGGTGAAACGAACATAGCTTCCGACTTACTGCGTTTACAATTAGAAATGAAAGCGATACACGATTACAACGTATCTTTAGGGCTTTTCCCTTCGACACGCTCTCGTCGGCTAACTGCCAACTGGACGGCTGCAGAAGGAACGGTCCTGTCATCTTTATTCCGTCGATGTCAAGTCGATTATTCTAGCGTAGAATACACTTACGCGTGACCTTAATATCTCGGCTACACATAATATCAGACATAAGGAATAAAAACAACACTGCTATTTTATATTTAGATTTTCTCGACTTTCACAGTGAGAATAACAAGTGCAGAACAACAAGTTTAGTTCCGTTCGATTGAGATTTGCCAGTTTCAAGTGAAAATAATAATGTTCTAAATATCGAATGAGCCTACCGGGGCGCTTGCTCATCCGAGTTCCTCGATGAAATCGCGATGACAAAAATCTAACGCAACGAATATCGAAATAATTCGGAAAAGCGACTTATTTAAACGATGATGGACTCGTTTTGAATAAGGACCTCCTACGTTAAAGATCTTTAAGGGAGCGATCTAATACACGCTAGTAATTGTTTTACTAATATTTCCGCGACCTCAATGACCGGCAGCATATATACACACTTTGTGTGTAGGAGAAATAATTTCCATACTTTTGCGCTTTCTTTCAACGATACGTTGTTTACCGTGCTTTATAAAGATGACGATATGTATAATGCCGCTTGTCTGAGAACTGCCGTCGCGTCGCCGGTGTGATCGTAAATTTGCAAAATAGAAATCGTTACCACATCGACCTCGAAAGATGCATACATAAATGCAAGAGAAAAGTACGATCGTGGGTACGTTACGAATCGTATTTTTGCAAAATTCAAGTTGGCATGAAATCGCAATTTACGATCTCTCTAGGAAGAAATGTGAGCAATGCAACTTGGCTGAAAATCCGCACTTTAACCCCTCTCTAGTTACATTATCTATCTTTTATCGCAAACATGTATCAAATGTACACTTAAATTCATGTAAAATAGCTTTCGGTGTTTTTAGAATTTGTTGATAATATAGGAAAAAATGCAGAAGAATATAAACGATGTATAAACACATGGTAAACTTGCAAATATTTAACTTGGAAAACGGAATTCAACATAAAATCAATGTCTATTACGTTTTCTCCTAGAAACCTTGAAACGTCGTCGACCACTCACGCATTCATCGATCAAAATTGCATATTGCCTCGCGTACTCCTCTCCGGCAAATCGCAGAGATCTCGTGATAACGTTAATCGTACTCTGACTTTGGCGCCGGAACGGCAAATGCAATCCATTAAGCGTACGTTGTTTGCGTAATCATTTCCTTCCTCTCAAAGTTAGCGCGTTTAATTACAATAACTTTGCCAATCGGAAAGAAATGTGTAAATATTTTCGCTTTTTTTCGGACAACGTTAGGGACCTTATATTTCAATCAATTGCGAATATACTACCTAGAAGCATGATGTAACAGAAAATTTCTTACTTATTTACTAATTTGGCTGAATCAATCAATTGGAGCCAATTTGGCACGCCTGCAATGACATGTACACAGAGCGAGAGAAATTATGCCTTCGAGGGGTTTTCGAAAGGTCAAGGATGTCAACTAATATTATTTGTGCACATAATAATCTGTAACGTTTGCTTTACGCAACGACTGAAATAACGGCTATCATTTTTCGTGAAATTTCCAAATGTGCTAGAGTAATGCAGCGATTTACGAAACAGCTACGCAATACAGATCGTTCAATACAGATAGCGCGTGTATGTACTTGTAGGTGTGTAGCAAGACGATTCGTGATTTTGTGTGGGCGTGCTAAAGGACGGACAATATAAAGATCTTCTCTCCGATTTAATACGTATATGTGTACACTCAAACAGAACTAAATTACAGAAGAATAGAAGAGAAAAGAAATATTACAACTAGCTATAATTTTTCAAACAGTTTCTATCTTGCCTCAATTCCTTTCCTTTCCTTCTTTTTTCATTATTTCCTTTATGAATAAAATAACGGCTTCTGAGTGTGCCACTTGAAGAATGTGATTATTCTGATTCCACCAAAATGCGTTCGAATCTAACGGGTGCGCAAGAACTTTATTAAAATATTTCTAGCGTAAATAGCGTGAAATGCTGTCCACCGAGAACCTACCGCAATTGTAAAAAGTCGGTCATCTTTATGGAAACTCATTAAGCGTGTTAAGCGTATTAAGCGCGTCAAGCGCATAAAATGTGAGAAAGCAGATAAAAAGCAAAGAAAATTACATTAGGAAAAGGAAAAGTCAGTGTCACAAGCAAACTCGTATAACACCTTGTTTACTTTAATTCTATCTAATTAATGTATTGACAAAAACGCGTTTTCTTCTCCCTTATCATTCGGCAGAAATGTATACACGAGACGTTCGTGAGGACAAAATATTTGTGTACAGTCCCAACAGTGGATAAATTACCGACGTAAGCTGTGTAGAGAGATATATCAGATTTTGTCGCAAAGAAAATTTCTAAGGAATGCTGGCGCCCACTAGGTGACCACTATGGGCAACCTCAACAATATATTATTGATTTTTGGCAGACCGTGCAAAATTCAAACTCGATTCAATTTCAATTGTTGTGATAACGAGGCAAGTCGTGAGACATAATGACAAGTGCAATTCAATCTAATTGACCATCTTATCTTGTAATTCTGCAGGTTTCTAAATATTTTGCAAAATGCCCATGTAGATTAATTAAATGTCAATTGTAGTTTTTAAATATAAGCATCTATTCAGAAATTCTACACTAAAAACTTGAACGTATTTTAATAGGCGACAAGTAACTAAATGCCATATTAAAATATTCATCAACGTATTAATTACTGTAGTAAAATGTATACTACGCATTAGTATTTGCGGGACATGCTGATTGCCATTTATATGATGATTGCATTAGTGATTTACAAGCGTTTGAATAATTCATAATCGCATTTGGTAACATGCGAGCTCTTTCGCATTATGCAGAATAAGTCAATTACACAATTAAGTCACCAATGGTTGGTACAGTTTTTAGGTTTGTTATTCGCAAGAGTAAATGCGACTATCAAATTCATCTTCCTTATATTTTCCTTTATCGGAAGTAATGCTAATTAATACTCGATTATTTCATTTTTTATTACAAAAAGATATCTTTATATAATTAACTAATATCCCATGAAATTAACTGTCATCCATTAGAGCATTCTTAATGTAACTCGACCCGTTACGTCGCGCGATACCTCATATTGATTCGCTTTCCCGAAAATACAGTTATACAAGATTTCATTATTAGACGATATCATAGAAATTAGCGTATTCAGTCGAATTACTCTTAACATTTCATTTATTCCTATGTTTTTAGCCAGCAAAGCCGTGATTGGAATCACGTTAATTTGATTTCGTTAAAACTCAATGATACAAACAAGTTGCCTGGAAAGTTAATGAGTGGTATGCCAAGTTGACTGTAGTTAATTGGAGCAATGATAACTCGATAACTCAGCGTAACGTATCAACAGCGTTGTCCCTGCTACAATTATCAAAGTCCGTATTTGCACTTTCCCCGTTTCCGTGAAACTATAGGAAAATCACGAATTTACACGTATAATGTTTCTTTACTTTTACTCCAATACTGTAAGTTTAATGAAAAAATATTGTTACCAGATTCTCCTACTTGTAACTTTTCCTTCGTACGTGAAAAATTGCGCTCTAACTCGCAACAATTCGGCATTTGAATTCATGCGAGAAACATTCTCAAAAAAAAAAAAACTCTTTTATTCCCTCTTTTATTAAGCCATCACGTAGGTGAAACATGATGACAAAGAGAATCCGTCGAAACAGAACATTCTCTTCGGGGAAGAAACATTTATCTTGCGTTTAAATCTCAGAGTGGAAAGCACGGGTGGGCGGGAGAGAGAGAAGGGAAAGGGGGAGGAAAGAAGAAAGACTTATCTTTATCAGACAATATACGTGATGGCTTGAGAGAGAGAGAGAGAGAGGTCATCGATAGTATTCGGAAATAAGAACGGCATCCAAAAATAACTCCCTTACCTTGTACATGCCTGTCCTTGTCCATTTCCTTCGTAGGGTGAGAGGCAAGAGGATCACTGTCTCTCCAAATCACTGCATCACGAAACTCTCCAACTTTGACCAATTTTGAGCCGCAGCGATTTTAACAAGTTTTCGAAAAGTGTGCGCATCTGTCGCAAACGAATCACCGATGCTAGATTTGCTCGTAAAAGGATTCAATACGTAATAATGCGAGAGAAGGATTTTCTTCCACACTGCTCGATTCAAATCCGAAATTAATGGAACCATTGGCGAGAAAGAGAAAACTCCAGATTGATATTGTGCATATACGCGTTTATCTCCTGTTCGATAGATGATGCAATGCGAATTCGTCGTCGTGATGAATCGAGGAAAGCCGAAGAGTCCATCGCGTCACGTGACGAGTCTAATGTAATGTGTATCACATTGAGATTACGACATTTATGCGTAACGACGTATACTCTTTCACATGGGTGCATTTCACTTTTTCTGCACAATTTGTCTAGTTATGTATCTCCTTTCTGTTCGTATACCTAAATTCCAAATTGAATATTTAGCCTGACTATCGGATCGTATCAAATCAAGTGAAACATCAATCAGAAGTCATAAGTGTATTTTACGCACACTTTTCCAAGATTTTCTTCATAGTTATTTGGTAGAAAAATTATTTGGGAAAAAACTGAATTTAAGAAAAGAAAAACACTAACGTGTTTTTGGATACTTTTCAGAAGTACAACTTGACGTCAATTGTCAAATTAATTGCATTGGCAGATGTTACAAATTTTCTATCACATGTCGAAAAGAAAAAGAAAAAATATTGCTAATGTGGAAAACATCGATGCCGTTCGACCGGAACCTTTTAGTGTCTATTATAGCAATTGGAAAACAGTTGCGAATCATTAACGCAAAGGTAGAAAGTGCATTAGAGGGATCAAATTGAAATCTGTGCAAGGAAGAGAGAATGAAGGGTACTTGGATACTTGGGACTGGAAATGTATCGACGCTTTTCGATTGCTAGGAAAGCCATGCAAAACACACACACGCCTCTCTCTTCTTTCGAAAAATTTACAATCCTTACAGTTTTTTTTAGTTGGAATTAATAACAAGTAACGTTAATATTAATTGATGAACAATTTATAATAAAAAGAAATTAATTTACGATAAAAGTAAAAGTTTTTCTTCGCTAAAGGGAAGAATTACAAAACAAAATGGTGATTATTTGGAAATTTCAAATAAATTTGGACAAATTTTCAAAGGTTTCAAACTGTTAACAATGCGGAAATGTAATCGATCAAGTAGTTATAAACGACTGGTCAGAAATAAAATACTGTTTCGCCAGGATATGATCCGCTCGAAAATAAACTCTTTCTCTGTCGATGTATTTGTTTCTCGTTTGAAACCGAGTATCGTATCGTAACCTTGTTTTATTTTCAATTTTGTATTATTCCAGCGTTGTGAGAAAGAAAAACGCGACCAATATCGAAAAGCAAATCGTAGCATGCGCGAGAAAGTGACGATTCACACGTGTAATATTTGGATGTTTCGGCTTGTACTAGAGTGATGTCAGAGTGATTTTGGCGGCAATAGAGAGTAAAAGAGAAAAAAGCAAAGAAGAAAAGGAAATGATAAATCGATTCTTTCCTGCGTTTCTTTCCTTCACTGACAAAACCAAGAGCTTACGAGAACGTACACACTAGGACGACGAAGGATGGTGGTTAAAGAGGGGTAGTGGGGAGAGAAGAAGCGTAAGAAGCGCGAGAGTACACTCCGCACGCGGCTACACGCAATAGAGAGCGATAGAGACGGCGAGAGCGGCGCGAGGGTAACGAGGGGGTTGACAACAAGGGTCGAGGCATTGAACGTTTGCTCCGAAGTTGTAGCTGTGTAGGAAACGCGCGTGGGGTGATGTGTGCTGAGAAGGATAGTACGGCAAGACTACCACCCGACTACGACGAGGTGTCGTGGGGTAGAATAAGATAGATGCACTTCGACGGAATGTCGTTGGACTACTGACGGTCTCGAGAGAACGAACCGCCGGCTGAGCGAGCGGGACGCGGTAAACGCGCCGTGCCGCGACGCCGACGCCGACGCCGACGCCGACGCCGACGCCGACGACGTCGAATCCCGCGAAAATCTGATATGCGTGCGCACGCGGTGGCCGAATCTCCCCGTCCCTCTAAAGATCCATCCACTCGAAAGGTCCACGACTGGTCCATTTAGCCATGTGAAGATCTTGGCGGAAAAAGGGAAAAGAAATAGCTCTATTTCCAGATCCAGAAAAAGTCTACTGTGAACGAGCAGCGATGGATTTCCCTTTTTGCAACTACGCCGAGAGAGCACGAGAGGAATATGAAAGTTACATCAAGAGAACGAAATATGGGACTTGCGACGATGATGAAAAGACGTAATAGAAGAGAAGCAATTCGACAAATTATAGGCTAAAGATGTAATTTGCCAATAATAACATTATATTTACAACCACGGAAAATTATTAGTTCCAATTATATAAATTGGCCTGAATACCTGCCGTTATCTCTTTGCCATCTCGCTTTCGATCGCCTAGGGTATAATTGTGTGTAGCTAATTTAACTAAAAGTCCAAATTTTCTCACGCAATAATGCAACGAGATATACACGAGAAAAAAAGGAGGCTGATAATATGTGCGAGGGGAATGATGATCTATGATAGAAAAATAACAAATGATATAAACCACCGAGCTGCCAGCGAGTATTTTCGATGAAGAAGAAAGCACGAAGGAAAAGCTTTCAGGTCAAAATAATATTGAAAGAAAATTACGTCAACTTTTGAAGAAAGGGATGATTAGCATAACAAGTTGAAAGTTACGTTTCCATTACTTGGGATCCATACGCCAATAAGCCAAAGGCTTCGTTCAATCGTAATCCAGCAATTTTACTCGCAAAAATGTGTAACCCGAAAGATATCTTGTCATTTGGAAATTGTGGTCACAAAGGAAAAGCCGCGCCCTTACGAATGTGCCGTTTCGACAACATAATGAAATTTTCCGCGAACGTTTATTCGTTGTTGAGCGCGCGTGGATTTCAGATTCTCTCAAAGTTAAAAGCAGCACGATAGGAAGAAATACAGAGAGGGTGACAGCCACGGACCCTAGATATTAATACGTGTATGGTGTCGGTTCACTTTGTCGAGCAACGACGTGTAAGATCGACTCTGCTGGAGAGGTACGCTCTCCTCGCCGTATCGCGCTGATACTTTGTCCTCGTTGCAAGGTGAAATGCTAACTAAAGGGGATGTTTTAATGGCAAAGATAATAATATGCCTGGTCGCGATGGCTATTCCTAGACTGACAGAGATATTCGCGCGTGATCGTAACTTGTAGCCATATCTACGATAGTCGATTCATTGCGCGCGCGCGCGATCGAAACTTTCCCCAATTAACTGTAAGATACATTCAACTGGAAATGATCTGTTTTCTTCCAATATTTCGATTTTCAATATTCCATTAAATCTACATGAAATTTCGAGTAAGAAGCTTGAAAATGGTATTTTAAAACGTACGCGTTACATAAGAAAAACTGGAATAAAAAGAAATTAATATACTTGCAATTTATAAACATGTTAAAATGGTGAGGATTAAAATATTACGATAACGGAACCAAGTTCCAGTCGTGATGGATGAGTGTGAAGAAAAGGAAAGATTGTTTCGTTCGCGTTTGTTTTGTGTAATAAAATAATATTCCATCGCGAAGCGCGTGATATCGACACTGGCGTATCGTATCGTCTCTATTATATGTGCAAGATCGATATTTGAGCAATTCCTCGGCGATACTTAAATATAAACGAACGTTCGTTGCTTTTGTTGCCACAAAATTCAGCAAACTGCCGCACACCCCATAAATATGGCACTGAAAAAGGCTCTGAGATCGATTGCGTCCCTAAATATAAAAACTGCATGTATATACGCGTGTATAAAAAGTCTGCGCGAGCGTCAAGTAGCTATCTATTGCACGCAACGTATGTAAGTAATAGTTTATTATATATGGTATTATATATAATTTTTATCCGCAACGATGTGCGTGTTTTCAGAACCGTAAGAACTAGAAATCTTTAGAGATCAAGTTGCAATCGAACGAGGAAAAGCAATGCAAAATTGCCCGTCCAAAAGGCAACATTTCTCTACACGTTGCGATGACGTCAGAGCACGCCGGCACACGTATCACGTTTGCATACCCTAATTATTTCATCCACGATGCATTTTCGGTTCATCGAATTTCAAAGCATTCCCTTTACTTTAGTCGGTCCTCGCGCGGACAATTAAGATAAGAGACTTTAAATGGGGAAACATGTTACGATTTGGACGTAACGAACATTCACATTTCTACAAAGGAAAAAGTAAATCTAAATGTAGGAAAAACGTGCACAAGTGAATCATTTTCCTGGCTAGCTCTACTTGACGTTGTACAATTAATAACCCGTGCACAAGGGTCAAGCGGCGCGCTTTAAATGAGTCTTCTACGACGATATATACCTACGACGCTCCTGCTCACCAAAATACGGAAAATTTACGAAACTCGATGTCAAGTAGCAGGCACTTTGCGTCGGAATAATAAACTCGTTTATCACTGCGGGAAATTACCATTTTTCAACGGGCAATTTATACTGGGATTACGTGAATGTTACAACACAAGGAATGACGAAATAGCTTGTCGAGCAAATGTGTTATGATTATCGATTCAGCCCTAGATGATCGGTTACAAGTTGGTAAGAGAGAGAGAGAGAGAGAGAGTGCGCGCGAACGTCATAAGAATCGTTCATTATTCTCCCTTATATTGAGAATTCCTGCAAACCGATTAACAAATACCTCTTCTCTTTCGCAATCCGCCGCTTTCTCATCCTTTCAAGCACTCTCACGCCAAGCACCTCCTCTCTCTCTCTTTTATTTCGGATTCTCCGCCTCCGTTCGGCATTTTGTGCCGAGATATTAGAGTCTAAGCGAAGGCCTCGAGAGATCCGATCGAAGAACGCCTCCATTGGTATTCCTAATGGCGAGAAAGGATGTCGGGTTAACATCGTTTAAAAGCACAGGCCGTCGCCCATTAATGCGCCCGATAGTTGTCCAGAAAATCTCATCAACGCTTCTATTTTCGATCTCATGAAGGACGATATCGAATCGTCCTGTTGTTTCCTTGGCTTGAAACAAATTTCTTGGCTGTTAATACAAATTATTTTAATTGATTAAAAACTGAAATTGAAAATGAATTACGTTTCTATGAACGCGCGGTGTGTTGCAACATTAATCGAATCGTCAGGTAATCTCGCGGCGAGTATCGGGGAGTAAACCGATGAGCGGAATCGACCAAGGTAGCCGATAAACGGTCAGCGGAAGTTAGTTATAAGGTAAACCTTGTTGCAACACCTAATTGCCGTAATAACTCGAGACAACTTGACTATCGCCGCGGGGATGCGTTGATAACCACCCTCGGTAACTCTCGGTAACTCTCGGTAACTCTCGGTAGCCCCGGGCCGTGAAATCCGCCGTAAAATAATGGAGAAGAAATGTCGACTATTTATTATTAAGTTTGACAAGTAAAAGGGAAGAAGTTGATCGTAAATTAGTATGATAGTATGTGAAAAGTTGGTGAAATAATTGAAAACAAGGGCTGCCATGATGAATTTCTTTCAATTTCGACATCTGGGGTTTAGAGAGAAAGAGGATAAGGGTTACTCACCAGCCGCCGCATGACCGACGCTACCGCCTGGCCAGATCCGCCAGCTGTTCCATCGGCGCCAACTCCTCGGCGATTTCTGGCACCGATTCAGCTCCTCCATTGACACTCGCGCGCGCGATACCGATTCAGAATGTCCGGTTGTACCTCTTGACCGAGTTTCACTTTTAACCTTAATGTATCGCGATGTATCGTAGCCGACGTAGGTGCGTCAACACTATCACACGGTTCACGACATATCGAATCGCGCCTCCAAGTAAACAAACCTAGTTGATAACATATCGTACGGTTACATTACCCGGTTAAACCGATTATCGATGCTTTCTTCCGGACTGCAACGTTATTGAATTTAGCTAATAATCGGCACGTACCTTTTGCGACAAATTCAACCGCTCGGCGTACGCGTTAATCGCGCGCGCGAAGCAAAACTAACATAAGATGGCGACTCTCCCTCTCTCTCGCGCGCGCGTCGTGCTCGAAAAGTTGATTTTGTCACAGGCTCACTCGCGCGATCATAACAATATTGTTTGTACATTTTCTATCGCGGTTTGCACTGTGGTCAACTCAACAATCGCTATTTACCATTTATCTAGACAAATTACGAATTGGGTAACGCACTGTGACGGACTCGCTCGGTGAAAAATGAGACGGAATGACACGGAACGCGTTACGCTACGTTACTGGACGTTACGCGACACGACGCAGCGCCGCCGCGCCGCGCTGCGAGCATCAGAGAGAAAGATGGCGGCCTCGCGCGACGGCATGCGCGCTCAACTTGACGTCGACCCTCGTAAATATCGAAAAAACCAAGCGTGCTATATTAATCTCTTTATTTATTTAGGCGAGACGCCTAAACAATCCCTGTGAGAATATGTCTTTCTCATCTCTTGCTTTTCCCTTCCTCACGGCAACCAAGTTACGTTCGTTTGAGTAATTCGCCACTTAATATTTCTTCCACTTTATTCGGTAGCAGCCCTCTTAAACTTATTCTACAATAGATGACAAGAACCGATTTCCTGGCCAATGGCTAAGCGTCTTGTATAAATTCGAAGGAGCCAACTATGACGGTTCACTCGCCCAGGTAATTGTTGAGGAGAAAGATGACGACAAATCCGACGGCCACCGACAGAAATTGGAAAATGCCTGCAAACCTGCGCCAGCTTTTGTGCCATCTCGTTCTTTCCCTCGGGAGAACTTCGCTTACGGTTACGTATAGCAAAGTTCCGCCCGCCAGACCTTGCAAGATCGGCAATGCCACTTTTGACCAATCTGTATCCGCCTGAAAGGTCAGCATGCCGATGCCGATTCCGAGGACGGACCCGGCGGCGAATAGAAATATCGCAAATACTAATCTAGGGAGCGATTTACTCACTCCCGCCAATTCCAGCCCCAAGCAGAAGCCGACGACAAACTTGTGTGACGCTACCGCCCCAGTTAGTAACAAGACCTGAAAAGCGATTTTATTTACACGCCAAGTAGTGTCAAAGTTGTGGGATAGTAATCGCGGCGTGTACCTCGGCGATTTTCGTCTGCAGTCCTATCGCGAGTCCTTCGAGGACCGCGTGTACAGTGAGGGCGAGGGCGAGACCGGCGAGGCCGGTGTTGGCATCGGTACACTGCTCGCCGTGGTTTCCATGACATAAAAATGTGCTTTCCTCGCCGAGTGACCGCGAATGGCAGTCGCAACGCGTCGCACCGTAATGGCTAAAGGTCGCCTCGCCCTCGTAGACCTTGCTCCTGTCCTGCGTCGGGGCGGCGTTGTAGCCGACGCTATGGCAGTGATTCCGATAGTTTGTACTACTGAAATTGAAGATGAAGGCAAAACGTTGGAGTGTATCAGCTGTAATTTCGTAATAAGAAACGGGGAAAGAGGCTGCAAACCCTTGCTCGTGCGCGATCTCGCAGCCACGATGACCACGATGACCACGATGACCACGATGACAAAACAAGTGCACGCACTCCTCGACCAAGTAGAGCGCTAGGAAGCCACAGGAGAATACCAGCTCGGCGTAATCCGGCAGACCACGACGCACTTCTGGCAGGACGTGAAGCGTCGCGGTGGCTAGGAGGACACCGGCGCCGAAGCACAGAGCGCAGGAAAGCAGCAGCTTCTGCTGCAGATTACGAGCACGCGAGACGAAGCAAGCGGGCGCGATGCCGACGACGAAGCTGCCGGCGCCGATCAGCAGCATCGACACCAGCTTCGCTTGCACGGCGTTGTCCAACATTTCTCTCGGATTTCGAGCAACTCTCGCGCGAGCAATGTCTCGAGGCGCGACCCTAATCAGACGGCGATGATAACGCTGATAGAGACCGACACTTGGCACCCGCTATCTCAGCTCATCGAATGCGATGAGAGCTGAGAGATCTTGTTCCAAGCAAAGGGGAGAGAGAGAGAGGGTATTTCAAATGCTGACCAAGCTCTTGTTACGGAGATGCGATTTCAATGGGTCTGCGCGCACGATTGCGATAAGCAAAGAAGAGTCGCCTTATCGCGCATACTCTCTTGACAAAATTGTGCGCACTTGCTTGAGCATTTTGTTCAACAGGTGCGCAATTATATACATATTAATTTAATCGGATCCCGCTTTGCCCCTAGGTGTGAGTCTCGACTAAATTATTATATGACTCTGATGGTAAGTGAATCGATCGAGTAACCGAGATATTGATCAACGGTAAAACAGTCTATGTACATATGTATGTATGGTATGTATCGTATGTATCGTATATGGGATAAGATAACTCAAACTGACATTAATAAGAGATTTACTTGATATTTACGATTGCCGATCGCGCCGGAATCGGAAATTCGGAAATTCGGAATCAGCGCCAGAGCCAGAGGAAATTCGGAAATTCGGAATCGGAATCAGGACGCTGACAAGATGTGTAAAAATGTGTAAAAAATAAAACAGTTGAGGTTATGGCGCAATATATGAATTAACGAGTTAACATTCAAGTGGAGAGATGAAGCGACGTTCGCCTCGACATTACCGCAAAAGCGATAACTCATCGGAAAGTCATCGCGGAGATGGCGACCATTTCTATTTCAGCAAATGTAAACACGAATTAAATAAGACTTTCACAGCAAATTTCAATCTTGTTGACGACGTCGTAGACTTTTGGAAATTCGTCGAGAAATACGAGTCTGTGAAGAAGCGACTGGGCGACAATGACGAGTCTGATTCCGCTCTAAATTCCATCGGGCTCCCGGAAAAGTATCACAAGTCCCATTGTCTAAACTTGAAACTGAGTTTGTCCTACCGCGAATTGTTTGCCAGAGTCCCAGAGACGAGATCGTTGACCGAGTCGCGACTGCTCCAGTTCAGAGATGTGATACTCTTGTATCTCGACTTTAAGCAAAAGGAGAAATTTGCTAAATTAAAAAAGCTCCGAGACACGCAGGCCAACTTACCGGTTGCGCGATACAAGCAAGAGATTGTCGAGATGATTAAGACTGAGAAAGTAATGATCGTGGCAGGCGATACTGGTTGCGGCAAATCTACTCAGATCCCTCGCTACTTGTACGAAGCTGGTTTCCAAAAGATTGGTCAGTCTTTCATTAGACGTCTAGAAATTTCATTCTCTAATTCGTTGTCTTATTAATTCCAACTTGTTTCCAACAGCTTGCACCCAACCCCGAAGAATAGCGTGCATCTCGTTGGCAAAACGAGTTGCTTTTGAAACATTGAGCGAGAATCTTAGTAGAGTTGGCTATCAGATACGATTCGAGAAACAGAGAAACCAAGAGACAAACATCACGTTCATAACAGAGGGCCTCTTGTTGCGCCAGGTGGCGTCAATTTATACAAATTTATCAATTTCTAGCGCAGGCAAATTTTACTAATTATCATCCTTGTTTTACTTAGCTGTCGGGTGAGTCAACTTTGTCCGCGTACAACGTCATAGTCTTGGACGAAGTGCACGAACGTCATCTGCACGGCGACTTTTTATTGGGCATTATGAAATGCATCATTAATCAGAAACCCGACCTGAAATTGCTACTAATGTCCGCCACTATTAATATACAACTTTTCAGTCATTATTTTGCTAAGGAAAATGTTAAGATAATAGAGGTAAGTACAATTTCCAAAGTTTCATTGCACGAGTACATGTTGATACACTTACCATCGGCTTTTCACATAGGTCCCCGGAAGATTATATCCCATTCAATTGCTCTATCGCCCTGTAACCGTACAGGACCTCCAATACAAAAACGATCGATTCAATCCTAGTCCTTATGTGCAAATAATGCAAATAATTGATGAAAAATATCCAGGTAGGGAAGATGTTGCGATGATAATGCACAATGGGTAGAAATGTGAAATAATTATCCATTTCAGTCGATGAGAAGGGTGATTTGTTAATATTCTTGAGCGGGATAAGCGAAATTACCGCGGTCGTAGACGCTGCCAAAGAATATAGTCTCAAGAAGAATAACTGGATAGTCTTACCGCTCCACAGTACTCTCTCTATCGTTGAACAAGACAAGGTACGTCTCCCTACTACTCTGATACATCTGCATTACGAAGAGAGAGAGAAAAAAAACTTCTCTTTTCTAGGTATTTGACTATGCACCTGACGGTGTTAGGAAATGTATTGTCGCAACCAACATCGCCGAAACTTCCATTACCATTGATGGAATCAGATTTGTCGCTGATAGTGGAAAGGTGAAGGAAATGAGTTACGATCCCTCGTGCAAGATGCAAAAACTGAAAGAATTTTGGATAAGCAAGGCCAGTGCGGAACAGAGAAAAGGGAGAGCAGGCAGGACTGGACCTGGGGTTTGTTACAGGTCCGACTCTTCGTCCCTTTATACTCTTCACTTTAATCATTTTACATGAAGGAGCGGATAAATGAATAAAAAAACATTGCTTTACAGAATTTATTCAGAGGAAGAGTACAAAATGTTGGAGAAATATTCAACGCCAGAGCTACAACGTGTACCTTTAGATTCTTCACTATTGCAGATGATAGCGATGGGACTTCCTGATGCCCGAAAGTTTCCATTTATAGAACCACCAGCAGCCAATAGCATAGAAAATGCTATACTATCCTTGAAAGATCACGTTGGTATCCTGGACACGTTTGTTTTTCCCCACCCCTTCCTCGGATATTAAGATAAATTTTTCTCCCGACTAGGGTGCACTTATGGAGAACGAAAAGATTACGTGTGTCGGTAAAACCTTGGCACGGCTGCCCGTTGATATTACGATAGGGAAGATGTTAATCATGGGATCCATTTTTCATCAGGTCGAACCCGTGTTGTCATTGGCCGCTGCTCTAAGTATACAAACGCCGTTCACCAACAGAGCTTACAGAGACGCCGAGTGTGAGGTAATTAGTGCGCTAACTAATAATTACTTAATTATGCGAAACAATATCTCGAATATTGCAGACATCTAGGAAGAAGTTGGAATCTGATCATGGCGATCCAATAACGTTGTTGAATACATTCAAAGAGTGGCTGGAAGTAAAACAAGAAAACTCTCAAGAATACAGAAGCAGTAGCAACAGCAGCAGAAGGTGGTGCAAAAGAAGAGGTTTGGAGGAACAACGGTTCTACGAAATGACGAAATTGAGGGCTCAATTTAAAGACTTGCTCCAAGTTGGTTTATACGCGCCCCCTTAAGTGCATTCTTTATACAAATATTCCCGCGTTACAATACATCTATAATATACCTATATTGTGTGCAGGACTGCAATTTGCTCAAGAGTCTCCCAGAACCAAATTCTTCCATGACGAGCGCAGAACGTGCGATAAGGCATGGAGAATTGAAACTTTTGAAAACTCTCAAAAGAACTTACAAGCAAAGTGAACCTAAAAAGCGTAAACAATTAAAAGTAGAAACGTTCGATATACAATTGGAGGATGACGATAACGGGCAGCTCGACATAAAAGATATAGAATTTCGAATGAGAAACGACTCTAGTCAGGTGCAAAATCTTTTAACAGCGTCTACCGCGTGTAGCTATAAAGATCTGACAATGTTGAAGTTGATATTATGTAGCGGTTTATATCCACAATTTGCTTGTGCCGACGAGTTTAATTATTGCAAGGTAAAATATTACCTTCTATTGTGTCTATACAGCTAATATTTTCGGGATTTGGAAATGTCCAATCGTTTTTTAAATGTGCCTTCAAACTATTGCCCAGTCTATGAGTGAGCAACTCTTTCACACGAAAGCAAAACCGTACGTTGCTTTGCATCCAATGAGCTTTTTTGGAAATCATCCACAAGTTTTACAAATCGAAGAAGCGGATGTTATGCCAGTGCCAGGATTTAAGAACAAGACTCCTATAAGCTCGAAACATCAGATATTGGCGTATCTGTAAGTCTTTATTATATACATGTACAAAAACAATTGTCAAACTTAAACGCTTCTGGATAATATGTCTTATTAATAGATCCCTTTTGGAAACTACAAAACCGTATCTGGTAAATACTTTAAGAATGCCTGCTGCCCAAACGTTGCTATTATTTGCGCATGAAATAGACACAAATAGCACATTCTCCATGTAAGTACGTTTACTTGCTCAATTTTACAACTGTTGCTAAATGTCTTTTACGTCTTGTAGAATAGCATGCGATTCGTGGCTCATGTTGGAATTTCCTGTTGCTGACAGTGGTCAAATCTTATTGATGAAAGCTACCAAATTAAGAAATAAGTGGGATTTCTTATTAAATCAGCAATTGCAAGGTAAAGAATGCATTTTTTATTTTGGGCGCTTTTTTAACAACTAGGTTAAATGAGCGGTAAAATTAGGGTATACACATTATTTTAGGTTCCGACAGTGCCAATGACGAGAGAAAAGATTTTAGTACAGTCGAACAAAGTCTTACGCAAGAACTGATCGAATATATGCATACTACGATACCATACACCATAAGACGGCTGTTACCAGCCGATCTGAAAATGATATATGTCGGTAATGGCAATAATGACACGCATATAGAGCCTAATCCTTTCCATCCCACTTTTACAAGTATACCAAATGTAATTAAAGGTGGGGCTTATGTCACAGATAATATTACATATAATTGGTGAGTACTTGGTACTAATTAGTGACAAGATTCTCTTTATTAATGAAACTTAAATTTTGTTACACTGTAGCATAAAAGAAACTAGTTGGAGCGAACAGTTGATTGTAGAAATGCAAGAAACCGAATGGCATTGTGAAAATTGTAATCTTGAAGCAATTCTATCGAGCATCGAGAAACTTCAGCATCAGAACTCTTGCGTAATCGCGGATCCGATTAGTGTCGGTGAAAAGAGTAAACATATTACACGTAAAGCTAATAGTCAAGCATACGAGTGTCCAGATTGTTCGTTAACGTTATATCTCACGCCTATCGAAATATTGAAGCATAAAAAGTTACATGTCAAAGCCAGCTAAAAGCAATCTGTCGATTGTATATAAATGGAACGTACAGTCATTGGAAGGTAAATTACATACATACAATTGATATATTATCTACAGGTAAATTCAGACAAAATGAATCTTGTGCTACCTTTTCCGCGCGAGATATTCATTCTTCACACAAGAGCTTTATCGATCAAGTCCATGGCAAGAAATTTGAAAACATTAAACACCCCACAATTGTATATCCTATAAAGTATAACAATACAAATTTATCTTGCAGTGTATATCGTTTTTGAGATAAGAAAAATACTTTCCACTTGGAGCACATATTTTCGTTACTCTCGTATTGTAAATTGATACGGTCGATGCATTTGTGAGACATGATCGATGCACAATACCAATATGGCAAGGGAGTTGCAGAGGCTAATAAACGCGTGGTGACTTGGATATGTACAAAGAATAAGCAAGACATTGTTAAAAATAATCCATGTACCACAAAGGCAAACACATTCAATGGATATTTCTTTACTTCAATAGTACTTTTGTCTTTCACCTTGCTGTGAAAGAAGCCTAACAAGTACAATTCATCCCTATATTCACAAAGAAATTCTTTTATACATTGCGACATAATGTACAACATCGGGAGAGCTAAAATAAAATTTGGTATCTGTTTAAATCGATAATATGTTAAGAATCCTACATTCCAATATGTCCCTTGCACATATGAATATGCTAAAGGCAAACTAGCGTTACACCACATTGAATCTGTTCTACCCGGTAGAACCAGATCATTTCTTACGGCGTATTGTAAAATATGAATTGGCAATAGTGACTTGTCGAATGTAGAAGTGCAAAATTTCATATAGTTGTATATTTGTAAAAGGGCAAATGGAGATAGCGATATAATCAATGTGCTCAATATGGTGAAACAGTTTTTCAATTTGATTAGCTTCAAGATATGCCACAAGATTGACAGTACGTTGTACTTTCGTTGCCATTTCCCAGTTCCTTCCGAATTGCACAAAGTCTTGAGCCTGAAATATGTAGGGAAGCCAATGTTGACGATACCATTTGATCTCGCCAAAGTAGACAGAGCCAATGGAAGACAGACAGTAGACATACCCTTGACACTTGCGAGCATAGTGTAAAATGTCAAATACGCAAACATGGATTCTGAATATAGAGCCGAGAAAAAGATGCTAGCCGGATTTATACAGTAAAGTATTGCCGCTTTATACGCCGTTGCAGTACTTGGAAATACACGCTCGGTGAGATCGTAGAGGATGATGGCCGATTTTACAAAACAAACGAAATTTATCAAAATCGCAGCAAGGACCATCGTACTCTGGATGTTGAAGAAGGGAAATATTTTTGTCAAAATAATGGCGATGATGCGAATCATAGCTGGATACAACGGATAGAAAGCGAGAGTATTCTCATACGTGTAACCATATCTTGCGATATGTAAAAAGTATTCTCCATCCCAATGTGTAAGACCATTGAACAGGAAATTAATTATTCGGTCCCAGAGAGAAACTTTCTCCGCGGGATCGAAAGGTCTTTTGAAAGCATCCGCGTCATGATCGGGGATTGATACGTTAAAAATTACTTGTAACATTAATATCGCGATTCTAGTGGTGATTGCAAACCAAAAGACTTTCTTTCTCGGCGCGTACATTTTGCGCTGCTTTCTATATCGTCACATCCATTTAATCGTAATAATGAAGGTCTATATCTGCCGGTGATTCATATTTTTGGTTTCCTGTTGGTCTACTCTTATCGTACGACCAGGAAGTAGTCCAAGTCTAATCAGGCCGCTCGTAACGTGTCAAACGAGATCACTCGGGGTAGTGCTGTGAAAGAGATCATTCTTGCGTGACATATAGATTATTCCTGCATAGTAGATTTTTCTCGTATGTAATGTCGCATTAATGGAGAAGAATATGTATCTCATTTTAAATTTATTCATTATCGTAATTAATTTTTCATTAATCACTACACAAGACGTTACGCCACAACTGCCACCTGTACGGCTACCCTCGCAGCCACCTACGCTGGACCCGAATAGACGTACGTTATAAATCTGGTAACTTTGTCGGAATTGAATTTGAATTTCAACACAAAACTACTACGGCTATATCTCTATATGTTAGATTTTAAGAAGCCGGACAAGGAACTGGTTGGCGAAACGTTCGACAAGGACCTGACAGATTGGCTGTTTACCGGATGTTGGGGCGAAGATAATAATAAACCGAATAAATGCTCACCGTATCGCACAGCGATCGAATATCCTGGCTACGATGGATGGACCAATAACGTTGGTAGACCGGAACTGGGTGCAGTCGACACTTCGTTGTTAAGAAGACTGCCAGCAGCTTACGAAGATGGAGTGTATAAACCGTCAGGCTCTAAAAGACCGGAACCATTAGAGATAAGTGAGAAGCTGCTGAGTGGAAAAATTGGATCTAAATCAAGAACGGGGAGAAACGCTCTACTTGTATTCTTCGGTATGGTCTTGCGTGACGTTGTGTAACTCGCAACTCGTGGAAATTTCCAATATAATACGCCTAGTCTCTCGACAGGTCAACAGGTGGTGGAGGAAATTTTAGATGCCCAGAGACCGGCGTGCCCGCCCGAATATATTAATATAAAAATTCCGGAAAACCACCTGTACAGAGATAAACCAGGGCACACGGAGATGCCAGTTTTACGTACGCGGTACAATCACCGGACGGGCCATTCGCCCAACAATCCTCGTCAACAGGTATCGTTGATAATACAATCGAGCCGTTAATGTCGATCGACCCAAGCAAGAAAAACGGTTACAGCTGAACGAGATTACGCCATTCTTAGACGGCGGATTGATTTACGGTACATCGAAAGCGTGGTCCGACGTTTTACGGACGAATGCCAGTGGAATATTGCAGGAGGACGGGCAACTCGCGTCGTCGGACCTTGCTCTGTATCCCGACTACAATACCGCTAGATTACCGATGGCCAATCCACCGCCGCCTATTCGCCATCATCAATACGTATCACGCCATTACACCGAGAGCGTCACCAGATACTTCAGTGAGTGCTTTATTCTAGATATCGCTGGTAAGGTACATTGGATCAGAATTTTGTGCCGCAGACGCGCTTAGCGTAATCGGCTATGTGATGATCCTTCGGGGTGCATTCGTACTCGATCTTCTCCGAGTAGGGCATCGGGACGTCGATGCCGGCGCACCGAACCGCAGGTGCGTCGAGCTGAAAGAAGACTGGGTTCTCCATAACTGTCGCGACAATCTCGGCTCCTACTCCGCATCTCGGCCAGCCCAGCTCGACGGTCATCAGCCGGTGCGTTTTGCCGATCGACCTGAACACCGTGTCCCAGTCGAGGGGCCTGAGCGATCGTAGATTGATCACTTCCGCCTCGATACCTTGTCCGGCCAACAGCTCGGCCGCTTGAAGCGTATACACGTACGCCTGGCCATGCGTCACTAGAGTGATGTGCTTGCCAGGCTTCTCCACTTTAGCCTTGCCGATAGGTATCTGGTAGTCCTTGTCCATGG
The DNA here is from genome assembly GCF_000949405.1 of Vollenhovia emeryi. Lineage (NCBI taxonomy): Eukaryota > Metazoa > Arthropoda > Insecta > Hymenoptera > Formicidae > Vollenhovia > Vollenhovia emeryi. The sequence continues at coordinate 970,137 of NW_011967168.1, forward strand.
CTTGGTCAGACACGGGGAACTCTATGTTGTAAAGTAGCTCGCTCTCGAGCATGACGACGGGATCGGGGTCTCGCACGGCCGCCTTGAGGCAGCCCCTGTAATCCTCGCAGGTCGCCGGTGAGACGACCTTGAGGCCGGGCGCGCTCATAAACCACGCGGCGAAGCATTGGGAATGCTGCGCGGCCAGACCTTTGGCGTTACCGTTCGGCCCTCGGAACAGGATAGGGACGGGGTATCGCCCGGCGGACATGTAGAGATTCTTCGCGGCGCCGTTTATCATACGGTCGATGGCTTGCATGGAGAAATTGAAGGTCATAAATTCGCATATCGGCCTCAGGCCCAGGAGCGCCGCGCCGATGGCGATGCCGCAGAATCCAGCCTCCGTGATCGGCGTGTCGATCAGCCTCTTGTCGCCGTACTTCTTCCAGAGGCCGCGCGTTATCTTGTAAGCGCCGTCATATTCCGCGACCTCCTCTCCTATTATGAATACCTTCTCGTCCCGAGCCAATTCCTCGTCGAGGGCCGCGTTCAACGCGTCGCGCACCGTCATCCTCGTGACGGATCTGCGTTGCGGTTCCCCGAGTACGACGTGCCGCGTCGTCGCTCGCACTATTTCTTTACTCCGAGACAGTCGAGCAAGATGCATCATCTTACCACGCGATGGTCTGTTGCAGAATTAGGGAATCCTCGAGGGAATGAAAATCCGTTTCTGCTCACTTTCGGTATAATATGGTTCAGATGGCACAATTTCGTAGCGTCTCACGTTAAACGGCACAATCCACAGTGGACGAGCGACAAGATTTACAACGAGGCCCGTAAATGGGTGATAGCGACTCAGCAACACATTGTCGTCAACGAATGGTTGCCCTCGTGGTTGGGCGACAGACTCGCTACGTACGAGGGTGAGGAATTTCCTCCTTCGCCTCTACCAGGAGATTCTATATGTCATATGCGCTCCAAATGACAATTTCTTTCTTGTTCAAAGGTTACAATCCCAATATTGATCCGCAGATTGAACAATTTTTCCAATCGGCCGCTTTTCGCTTCGGCCATACCTTGGTACCACCAGGCAAGTAATTGCTTACTATTCGCGCGTCCTTTGTTTGCGCCGTTCAATTGGCTTTTCTTTTCAATATCTACAAGGTGAGTTAATCGCACTGTGTCTCAGGTGTGTACTTGCGCAACTATGGGAGGAATAACTGTTCCTTGGAATCATACCCAATTAGAACGTGCAACAATTACTGGATGTCGCAGGTACGGCTTGGCAAATTGCATTACGCGTATACGCGTGTCCCAACTTTTCCTTGTTGTAGAATTCTCTCCATGCCAACTTGACAAGGATCAAGGGTGTGATCGACGTGGAGAAATTACTCATGGGAATGGCTGTTCAATTGTGCGAAGAGGAGGATCATAAAATCGTTGAAGACCTACGGGGCAGTTTATTCGGTCCACTCGAATTTTCCAGAAGGGATTTAATGGCACTTAATATTCAGAGAGGACGTGACCATGGGGTGCCTGATTACAATAGCGCCCGTCGTGCCTACGGTCTGGCGCAAGTTAAAAACGTATCCCATTTTAACCGCGTGGATGTCGCGGTACGTTGTATTAAAATGCAATTTACTGGTAAACTTACTGGTAAACTTACAAGGGATACATCATTTCTATTTCATTTCGGGTCAGATCCGGGAGGAGTTTCTCAGATTGTACAACAATTCGTTCGATGACGTGGATATCTGGGTAGGCGGAATACTAGAGACTGGCGATGGGCCCGGAGAGTTGTTTCAAGCAATCATTCGTGATCAGTTTCAGCGAATACGCGACGGTGACAGATTTTGGTATAATAATACCGCAAATGGGTGCGTATTAATTACCGTTTCATTGTCAGTTTACGTGTTACCGTTTCAACATTATTTCCTTTGTAGACTTTTCACCGACAGGGAAGTCGAAAGACTGGAACAATTATCGTTTTACGATGTGCTAATGTGTACCACTAAGATGGACTGGAACGATATTCCAAGGAATCCTTTTAGAGTTCCTGTCACAGGTAATTTGCTCGCGACAGCAATTAAACGGGCTAGTTGTAAATAGCGTTGCTCTTTACAACTTACAGCGAATGACATACATCCTAGTTGTATCACCAATAAGATTGTGAAAGAAGGCAGATGTACAAGTGGTCCCTGTTTTCACGCCGATCAAATAAACGAACGCACAATTGAGAATTGCACAGAGCCTGGCACTTATGACTTTTTCTCCAACAGCAGCGCATCCTTTATCCTTACGTTTTTAGGTGTATCAACATTATTTTGTGGTAAAAATCTTGTTTGCACTCGTATTTTCGTGTCACACACATTATTTAATGATATAATTTTGAATGCAGGTTTCATCACGTTCATCATTTTTAAGATAGAATTCAAAGATAAAAAGTCAGCGAAAGAAAATGTTATGTATAGGAAAGCAGACCACAGTGATAACATAGATATTATACATACTGGTAAGTTTTCGGCAAGCACTATGTCGCATCGCAGTATCGCACATGTGTATTAACAAAGAGATTATTTCGTCAACAGCTAGCGAATGGCAAGAGCCAAAGGCTTCACTGAGACGCGTAATATTAGTGCCAAATATACGAAAGAAGCAACTGGAGGTGAAAAGCCAATTAGGACACTTGATACGCGCGGTGGAGTTTCCATCCAACAGCAACGTCATGGTCGGTCTCTCTCTCTCTCTCTCTCTCTCTCTCTTCAATATCAATACACTAATTGACTAGTGTAATACATACTTTTACAGATTTATTGCGCATCTGACAGCCATTACATGTTGATTCGTGTACATCATAGTTATGATTTGGTGTTAAAGTTTGATTCTGACTTTTTGAGAAGCGCATTTATAAAAACATTCGAAAAATTTACATCGGAAATCGGTACGTCCGAGGATGCGAGCTTAATGCAAATGATGACCAACACCACGCATGCGGCCCTACTCAAGCAAGCGATAACCAAGAAACAACGTCAAAAAAAATTGGAAATGTTTTTCCGTGTTGTATTTGCACAGGTATTATACTACATGTATATACCGCCCGTCTCTTCTTTACGTGAAACTTGTCGAGATACATTATGTCCACGAAATGTTTTCAGGCATTCCATATCGCGCATACGGAAGAAGAAATCTTACAAATAGATTCGACGGTAGCGCGAGAAGTAATTCATACCGAATTGACCATCATTGAGTTTGCGGAAGCCCTGAGTATGAGACCGGACGCAGAGTTTGTAAAGAAGGTGATATTTGTGTCAACGACAATTTGAATTTTGAATATGTTAAAGATGGTATCGAAAAATAAAATTTGTAGATATTTCATCTAGTAGACAAGGATAAGAACGGCTTCATATCATTTCGGGAGTTTGTCGATATGTTGGTGATATTTCTCAAGGGTTCTGCTGAAGAGAAGATGAAGCTCATGTTTGACATGTACGACATCAATGGTACGGGAAGATTGAGGAGAGAAGAGTTTTCAAATATGTTGAGGTTGTATGGTGTAATTCCTTCTCTTTCTTTTTCTGTGTAGAGTATATATACATATGTACGTATTACAATTAAACATGTAGATCATTTATGGAGACTGTCAACGCTGATGTCACGGACGTTGAGCTGGAAGCTTTGGTGCAATCCATGATGTTTCACGCCGACTTGGCGAGTAAAGAGACGATAAATCTACAAGATTTTCAGCAGATATTAAGTGACTTTAATGATAAATTTAACTACGCGGAATTGGAATTCAATGTACCTATGGATGGGAAAGGCAACAGGAAACTTCACGCGGGCGTGAAGACAGTTAGGTCGACGTTTATTGGGGAAGTACAAAAGACGGTGGAGAGTCTATATGCCGATCCAAGCGAATTACAATCTAGAGTCGAGGGCAAAGTTGAGAGCGAACAGGATGGGACAAGTAGTAATAGTGAAATTATCGACAAGAATGAAAAAATTGTCCAAGAAATTCAGAGACACTCGGACGATTATTGGTATCCCATAATGAAATACCTCGCTAACAAACGATTGCAGATATTCTGGGCGTGTTTATACACTTTGTTCCTGCTTGGGATTTTCGCCGAGCGAGTATATTGTACGTCCTTCCTTATCCTTATCCTTATTATAATTTTGCAATGCGTCGCATTCTAAATCACATTTACAGACTACTCTGTACAACGGGAACATTCTGGTTTGCGACGGATATTGGGCTACGGCTTGACTATAACGAGAGGCGCGGCGTCGGCTATGATGTTTACTTATTCTACCTTATTAATCACCATGTGTCACAATACTATCACCGTTCTGAGAAGCACGACTCTCCAATTCTACATACCCTTCGACTCAGCGATTGAGATGCACAAGTATATCTCTTGTTGGGCACTCGTATTTACCGGTAAGATATTACTTGTGTCCCACTTCTTCTTAATGTCCTTCTCTTTTCAATGTCTCTCTTTTAGTGTTACATGTAATTGGACATGGCTTCAACTTTTATCACATATCTACGCAAACTGCCGATGATCTGACGTGTTTATTTCCCAATTATTTCCACGCGTAAGCTTACTCTACCTCACAATTATTCGCTTGTGCTTTGCTACGCCCGATGATTATTGATATTTCTCTAGGACGCATCAACTTCCCAAGTTCCATTACTGGTGTTGGGGTACAATGACGGGTATAACGGGAGTCCTTTTAACCATTTTGACCGGATTAATATTTGTGTGCTCGTTGTCGATGGTACGGAAGTCATTCTACAACTGGTTCTCGTCGATACACTCCTTGTACCCAGTTTTCTATATACTTACGGTTCTACATGGCAGTGGAAGATTAGTACAAGTAATTACTTTTATATATATATATATATAAAATACCATTGTACTCTTTTTCACACTTGTCGTCATTCGACAGGAGCCGTACTTTCATTATTTTTTCCTGGGACCAGTCATTCTGTTTATTCTCGATAAAGTCGTAACTGTAACTAGAACGACGATAGAAATACCGGTGCTCAAGGGAGAAATTTTGCCATCAGGTACTGTCCACCGTCAGGCTCGCACACATTGTTGCACACCCTCGTAATATTATATTATGTGCCGTAGGTGTAACGTGTATAACATTTGTGAAACCTTTAAATTTTCAATACAAATCTGGCCAGTGGATCAGAATAGCATGCCCAGCGTTACGGACAAATGAATATCATCCGTTTACTTTATCCTCCGCGCCACACGAAACGAATTTAAGTATACACGTACGAGCGGTCGGACCATGGACCAGAAATATCCGAGAGAAATTAGAGTTGTGCACGATGACTAATGAAAACTTGCCGATGGTAAGTCTAATCTCACATCTATCGTTGCTATTGTTTGCTATCCATTGTTATCTCGGCAGATTCACATAGATGGCCCGTATGGAGAGGGTCACCAAGATTGGGACAAATATCAAGTGGCGATTATGGTCGGTGGTGGTATAGGTGTCACGCCCTTTGCATCGATACTTAAAGATATTGTTTTCAAGTCCAATTGCAACGTCAACTTTGGTTGCAACAAGGTAATGGCGTATCTTGTAGCTATCTAGAGCTATACCGCAGTACAAAGGGGACTTTTTCTATACAGGTGTATTTCATTTGGGTGACTAGAACGCAAAAGCAATTTGAATGGATGGTCGATATATTGAGAGAGCTCGAGAAAGTAGATGTCAAGAACACTGTATCTATTCATATCTTTGTTACTCAATTCTATCAAAAATTCGACCTACGCACGATACTTTTGGTAAGATGAATTCAGCTATCGTTCACTTGTTTATCGTATCTCATTATATTTTATAATGGTATTTCAGTATATTTGCGAGCGTCATTTTCAAAAGATTTCAAACAAGTCTCTGTTTACTGGCTTGAAGGCTGTGACACATTTTGGACGACCCAAGTTTTCTCAATTTTTCTTATCTATAGAAAAGTTACATCCTACCGTGAGTTATCATTGTTATTATTACATCATTTCCAACAGAGTATTATATAATCTCTTGTTTCAGGTAAATAAGATTGGTGTTTTTAGTTGCGGCACACCGGCCATGACGCAAGCAGTGGACGCAGCTTGCAAAGCCATTAACCTAACAGAAGTTAACGACACGTTATTTCAACATCATTATAAAAGTTTCTAGTGTATCATTTCGACATGATATAAATGAATATTTTCTACATTAACCAATTGCACATGTGTGTCGCATAAATAATATCAATAAAGTTGTGTAATAATAAGAGTGATTTCTCATTCGAGGTATCCTTTCGTGTAAATACTCACACGTATCTTGTCGGGTGCGTTCTTTTAGGCATCGGATTTGGCAACCGCTGCGCATCGGATTTGCCGGCTGACGGAAATCTGCGGTGCAGTCGACTGCGCAGTCGGGCTAAAAGAATGAATTACTGCAAAAACTGCTGTATCCGATGCCTAAAAGAACGCACGGGTCATCATCTATCGTCCAGCTTTTAGGGTGCTTTCACATGGAGCGTAAATTGCGTAGCGTAACCTGCGTATCACCAATCACAGGATCATGCTGATAGAACCGTTTCAATAATTCCGTTGAACTAGTCCTGTGATTGGCGATACGCAGGTTACGCTACGCAACTTACGCTCCATGTGAAAGCACCCTTAGGGTGGCGTCCCATGGAGCGGAATACGCGGAAGCGGAATCAGTGGATCGCCAATCACAAGACCGTTTCGACGGAATTTTTGAAAGGGCTCTATCAGAATAATCTTGCGATTGGCGATCCGCTGATTCCGCTTCCGCGTATTCCGCTCCATGGGACGTCACCCTCAAGGTGCATTTTCATGCTGACGCTTGACGCTCACTTTGAGCGTCAAACTAGTTACTTTGGGGACTTTTTTGAATTGTAGCGTTAAGTGGACGCTTGACGCTGACTTCGAGTTGACGCTCGATTTGAGTGCCAAGACGCTCTATTTAGCGTGTAATTGAAATAAGCAAACTCTCCTTCGCCAATATTTTTAGATTGCACAATTGGCGCTGTTAACGCCAAGGAAAGCTAAAATCTTTTTAGCTTTTTCCACTTGACGCTATAATTCAAAAAAGTCCCCAGTCAC
>NW_011967168.1:978642-1015101 GCF_000949405.1 Vollenhovia emeryi
TACTTTGGGGACTTTTTTGAATTGTAGCGTTAAGTGGACGCTTGACGCTGACTTCGAGTTGACGCTCGATTTGAGTGCCAAGACGCTCTATTTAGCGTGTAATTGAAATAAGCAAACTCTCCTTCGCCAATATTTTTAGATTGCACAATTGGCGCTGTTAACGCCAAGGAAAGCTAAAATCTTTTTAGCTTTTTCCACTTGACGCTATAATTCAAAAAAGTCCCCAGTCACTAGTTTGACGCTCAAAGTGAGCGTCAAGCGTCAGCATGAAAATGCACCTTTAGACATCTGCGCAAAGGTGCTGCGCGCGCGTTTGACGCTTGACGCACGACGCACGATGCTTCCATGTAATAGCACCTTTAGCCTTTTGGCTTTTGAAGGTTCCTGCCATTCTATCATACGAAATCAATTCGAAAGTACAACTCTGGAATCTGGAATCGAATAGCGCATTCATGTTGTAAAAACAAGCATATATATCATATCCTAATATGATTGGTTTCTGCATTTGGTTTCTGATTGGATCCAAGTGTACCAACCAATCGTATCGATCAGAGTGGGGGCGTCGCAATCGCAGTAATCGCACAATTCGCACATGCGCTCGTCTCTCCTTCCGCTTAGCCTCCACGGCCTCTCTCCACGACGACCACGACTCCACGTTGAGCTGATCGATCGAATCGAGCTTGATTACGGTGAAGCGTGTTTAAATCGTTTGTCAAGATGCAAGTACCGCCAATTTTCATGGAATTACCGTTAGAGGACCAGGTAAATTTGTACAATTAAATAAGTTTGGTGTGGTGAATACAAGAGACTTGGTTGAAATTTAGGTTATATCGAAAGTATGTGTACAAAGTTAAAAAAGTTAAATACTTGTGTGTTGCGTTAGGCGCAGGAATTGAGAGTGCATTTTAAAAATCTTGGTGCTGAAATCAGCGAAGAAAAGTCCCCTAAAGGTATAGAGGATGATTTGCACAAGATTATTGGGGTATGCGAGGCATGTTTCAAGGAAGGAAACGAAACTGAGATAGAAACTGTATTGAATGACATCGTCTCTATCATGATTCTGGCAAGTTTCTACATTTCATCCTTTTCTCCTCACATAGTCGTATAGTCCCCTCTTATCTTTATACTTGATTTCAGATACCTATGGAACGTGCTGAAAATTTAATTTTGGCATTTTGCGAGAAACTTGTCAAAGCGCCTGGATACAAACTCGGATTGGTTTGCTTAAAGGCGTAATGCATCCAATTTCTTTTTCTTCAACTAAACACGTAAACTTTTAGAAATGTTAACATTATAAACGTTTGCAGTTTATGGCTGTTATTTCAATCTCTTGCCGATGACTCTCCAATGAGATATCACGTTTATTATCATTTGGTACAAATAGCCCGCAACGTTGATCAAGTAAAGGCCGTGTATAGTGGAATAGATCAACTGAAGCAACAATTTGCTTCCTTTCCTCCGTCGAATGAACAGATGCAAAAGTTGCTGCGTTTGTTACACGAAGTTCTTTTGAGCTGCAAGCAAGGGTAATTGATCTCTCTCTCTCTCTCTCTCTGTTGCACGCGCGTATGTCGCGATAATCATAGATGAGATAATTCTTTAGAGAGCAAGCGGCAGCTGTCATGGTCGAATTGTTGGGAACTTACACAGCAGAGAACGCTTCCGCGGCTAGAGAAGACGCACAGCGCTGTATATTAGCTGCATTAGCCGATCCAAATACCTTTCTGTTGGACCCACTTTTGGCGTTGAAACCTGTGAGATTCTTGGAGGGCGAATTGATACACGATTTACTTCTTGTATTTGTACAAGATAAATTACCAGCGTATTTACATTTCTATCAACATCACAGAGAATTTGTTGAACATCAACTTGGTACTTGCCCAGCGTCTAATTTAGAGAATGTTGAATACCAACTTTATATCTAATTTAAGCGCCACTTTGTTTCTTCCCTAGGATTGAACCACGAACAAAATATGAAGAAAATGAGGCTACTCACCTTTATGCAACTTGCAGAGACAAATCCAGAAATGTCTTTCGATACGATACAAGAGGAATTACAGATTGCCGAGTCTGAAGTAGAGAGCTTCATTATTGATGGCAAGTTATTTTTATTTTGTACAATTTTACTTGCTTCATCCTGTTTCAACAACATAGCTTCCACTCTTGCTTCCAAAGTGGCGGCTGACTTTTAACAGGATATATCAAATGAATCCGTACTGACTTGGTAAAATTATATTTTCACCGAGTTATCGAGACATTCGACAATTTCCTCTTTAATATGCACGCCTATAACAATATTCTCGCGGGATGTAATAATATTATGCTCCAATTGTTCCAGTTTTAAAGACTAAACTTGTAAGAGCGCGCATGGATCAGGCTGGCCGTAAAGTATTAATTTCAAGCACGATGCATAGAACGTTTGGTCGTCCCCAATGGATGCAACTGCGAGATTTACTCGTATCGTGGAAAGCTAATCTTTCGGCCGTGCAGGATGGTATGAAGACTGTGGCTACTGCGCAAATGGAGCTCGCGGCAAAGAATAAAGCTACCCTTGCCCACTGACAGTATCGAAAAATTCCATAGATGTGTACGATTTACTCCGGAATACAACGGGAAATCATACCGAGTTTGAAAAACCTATAAAACCTTTGCAGGAACGCAGCCAATAACTTGTAACCACAGTATAACACGATTTTGTAAGACAAAAGATGTTGAATGGAAAATTTTATGTCACTTTAAACATACAATTACGTACTAGATGTACAAAAGCTAAATTTATCAGACAGTTGATCGCCCCTTATCCTGTAAAATAAACGATACGATTTAAACTTGTCGCAAAACCTCAAGTATACATTCAAACTGGTTTTTATCTATGTGTATACTTATTTATACGTATACATGTAGATATAGTGTGTGCATATAAGTATTTGTAAAAAATTACAATTTTTTCACAATATGTCGATTAAATTACTCAAGTATTTATCAAGTCATTATCAACAACGTTATTGATAAATTACAAATACATATTTAATGCACACTCTTTTATCTATTAAGGTGGCTCCTGCGCAAACCGACCAAAAGTAGCGAAATTTCGGACCCGGTTAAAAAATGTTCAAGTAAGCACCAGGTAACATCATAATAATTTGGCTGGGATAGGGGTTACTTTCTCGAAAAAGAGAGTATAACATAATAAATGTCACAAGGATTCAAATGTATGACCTCTGCAAGCAAATACTTGATAGTAAGGTCAACATGGAATGTTTTCTTTTTATGAAAAAGTTGTATGAATTTGTAGAAAAATGAAAGGGACCCCTTTTGTGCAGGAGCCACCTTAACAATGTTGTTTTTTCTTATCTATTAGTTACTCTAGTAAATCTGAATAGCCATATCGAGTTTCTATAAAATACGCAGGGTACTCTCGTACTTGTCTGCAAAATTGGCCATATTTATTCCAAGTATACATAAATCTCTTGTAACTTTTGTATGAAAGACAAATGACGGATGATAAGGACTACGATATACGCACTATATCGAAAAATTACCAAGTAACGAAATCAGATGAGAGTAGAAAATCTGGGAGGTGGTAAATCTCCAAATACCGTATCACCGTGGACGCTTTTAGCTAAGGCTTTGATCGAAGCTCGAATCTTGTGCGGATCTAGCGGATCGGTTGGCAACTGTAAGAAAATATTATATACATTATATATGCACGTACACATGTATACATATACCAGAGAAATATTGAGAGTTTTATTACTTGGTCATCGTCCTGATCCTTTGCCGCATGATGAACGATAGAAGGGAAAACGGGTACGGTGACGGGTAATGATTTAGCTAATGAGGAATGACCATCCCGTTGACCTCTTGGCATTTGCATCCCTTTATTTTGGCTGGGATCTGAACAGATTATTCTTTACTTGAAGACCTTGGGAACAAAAGTGTAACGCTACTGTGGCAAAAGTAAATTATTATACCATCGGAATCAGACCCCTCTTCCGAAGACCATACAACATACTGTTGGCTGGCTGCATCTGTATCCTCCATTCCTTCAAAGGGAAACAACTCTTCTGTATCGAAGCAAGTCGAGCGATTCTTAGTACAGATGTACAATGGAGCTAGTTTTCTCGAACTTTCATCCTATAAAGTTTATTATGATAGATTTGTAAATTGTAACAAAACAACGTTGAAAGTGACTTACATTAGTGGTACGTTTAGAAGATTGCCTGGTGGTTGTCTCGTGTTTAACGTTTGGCCCGCTAGACACTTTTGTATCATTGAATATTGCATTGGACTTGAGATTCACCGCATCAGCTGTATCAGCTGTATTAGCTGAATCAGCTGTTTTAGCTGCAATAGAGGTAGTCAAGGTGCCTTTAAGGCCATCAGGTGTCGTTGGTGGGGTTTCTATGTTATTGGTTACTCTGGTCGTCTCTTCTCCTCTACATACTATTCTAGATGTGCAGAAAACGAGTTGCAATTATTATCTATTATCTATTACATATGTGATGGTGAAAATGTGAAATCATACTTGGATAATAGCCTGTGCTCGTTGTGTGCTCTATCACGAAATTGTTCCAACAGTTGATACTGCTCCGCAGTAAACGCACGTATTTTATCTTCTATTGCTATTGTTTGACGTTGTACAGCTTCCTCGAGCTGTCGCTGTAAACTATCTAGGGCCACTTGAACCGCACTGGGTAATTGTGAAACTATAATACACATCAATCAACCATTCAATCACTGAGTATACCTTAAATTTCTACACTTACTACAGTCGTCGACTTACCAGAAAACTTGTTAGGCTGTTGCAGGTAGTCGTCGAGATCTTCCAAACTATGATTAATTACTATCCTAAACACCGGACTATAATCTGGATTGGATTTTAATTTATTTATTTCCTCGGGAGATAACTGAAATGATATATTGCTAATATGAGACATTGAGTTCATTTTTTCTAATTGCCGGAAATATCTCAATACAATTAAAAAATATAATTTTGTAGGGAATATGCTACGAGAAAACTTGATCTGCTTGCTGGAGCCTATACGCCTTACGGTTTTTATATCATAATATGTAGAGGCTTCAAAGTATAGAACTTGCCAACATGTAATTAAGAAAAATGTTTCTTGCGACGATTACAGGCGCGGTCTAACAAATCGCTGTCTTATATTAATACAAGTCTTTCCTCCATCACATGAAACTTACAAGAATATCGTTGTTGATAAGAACTAAAGCAGCACCGTACTCTCTGTGAACCGCATGAGTATACATGGAGCAATTGTAGCAACGGTGTATAATCCATGATCCAACATTTCTTATTTCCATTAAACCAGGCTGTTGTTTAGTAATAGTTTCCAATTCCGGTACACTTGCCAGATTCTGCCACAGATTATTCATTGTCAAGTACATTCAAGGGAGTGATTTATATCTTCAATTACATTCCTTTTGCAGATATTACTTTGTAACGATAGTCCAGACATGACTAGCTGTAATCTGCTAGATTCTCTCACCATGTAAAAAGGCGAGGCGAGGAAGGAGAGGAGCAGGAGCCGGGCCAGGGAATCTCTTCTTTTTCTTTCCCCTCGAAAATTTCATCGTATTCACATGGTGAATTTCAAGGAAGGATTTCATTTACCTCACGGAAAAAGGCATCGGCGCGCTCCAAGTCGGTCAACTCAACGTTAATCTGTTGCAATTCGGCGCTCCTGGACTTGATGGACACGTTCAGGCACTTGCAGGTCACGTGCATCTTTCAACGTTCTTCTCTTCTTTCTCGGAGGTCAAAGCTACGCGAGAGCGTCTACTACGCACTTGATTGCAGGTGCAGTTTCGACTCGAGATTCGGCTCTTCTCTCTCTCTCTCTCCCCCTCCAAGTTGAATCAAATCGTCTATCTATGAAGGAGCATCAAAGATACGACGTTGCTTGCGATCGGATAAAGAGTCTTGTTCGAGCCGTTCAACGTTGGTACGTTTTCCCAAAGAGGAGACGTTTCGTGGGCGATCGATATGAGATATATAGAGAAAGAGAGAGAAGCCGAAATATGCAAGAATCTTGTGTCGAAACAATGGACGAACGGGATGGAACGGGACTTACAGTCAAGTGTACAATGTCACTTGATGTTTACATCAAACTAGAGTCGACTAGGTGACCACATAGGGCACGGTTTTACATAGAGATCGGGAAAGAGTGGTAACATGAAATGTGTACTGTTTACGAGTGTGGACGCAATACAGGGTAGCTACTTCTACCTAGACAATACGCGGCACCTTGCGGATGAAAATCCAAGTAAAACCTCATACGAGTCCAAAGCCCACTACGGATTGGGATTGGGATTAGATTGAAATTTAACCAATCACAGTAAAGTTTACTAATCTCAAGTTCAGTAACTTTTACTCCGATTGGTCAAATTTCAATCTAATCCCAATCCCAGTGGTCTGATACGGGCTTAAGTCCCAGTCTACAATAGAGATTTAAGCCCTAAGTCTTAAGAAATTGACTAATCACAGTCGCGCATTCTACTCATACTTGACCGTGATTGGCCAATTTCTTAAGTCCCAGTCTACAATAGAGATTTAAGCCCTAAGCCTTAAGAAATTGACCAATCACAGTCGCGCATTCTTCTCATACTTGACCGTGATTGGCCAATTTCTTAAAGCTTAGGGCTTAAATCATCTATTGTAGACTGGGACTTAAGCTTAGGGCTTAAATCATCTATTGTAGACTGGGACTTAGGCTGGGTCTACATTGCCTGTGTCCAGCAGAAGTTAGCGCTTGCTAAGCGCTTTGCGTTCATTGGATTATACTTTCAGATCTGTGCTGAAATAGAGCTATTCTTCTAGATCTATCCAATCAGCATAAAGCGCTTATTAAGCGCTAACTTCTGGAGAACACAGCCATTGGATGTCGTAAGTCGTGTCGGAAGAAATTGACCAATCACAGTTTAGGCTGGGTCTACATAGGATGTAGTAAGTCGTATCGGAAGAAATTGACCAATCACAGTTCATTATTCTTCGACCGTAAGGAGAATAATGAACTGTGATTGGTCAATTTCTTCCGACACGACTTACTACATCCTATGTAGACCCAGCCTTATTATTCTTCGATCGTAAGTCCCAGTCTACAATAGAGATTTAAGCCCTAAGCCTTAAGAAATTGACTAATCACAGTCGCGCATTCTACTCATACTTGACCGTGATTGGTCAATTTCTTAGAGCTTAGGGCTTAAATCATCTATTGTAGACTGGGACTAAGGAGAATAAGGCTGGGTCTACATAGGATGTAGTAAGTCGTGTCGGAAGAAATTGACCAATCACAGTTCATTATTCTCCTTACGGTCGAAGAATAATGAACTGTGATTGGTCAATTTCTTCCGACACGACTTACGACATCCAATGTAGACCCAGCCTAACCAATTGTAATATTTTTTTGAAGCCATAACTCGGAATTATTCTGTCTTTCCTAGAAAACACAATAGAAATATAGAAAATAATTGAATAATTCTGATGAAAATTCATTCCAAACAGTTTCATAATATGCACCTTAATTGGTACTGCACGTTTGAGGTCCTGTCGCTTGAAGGTTAGAACTGTCTTTTAAACACAGATTTGCTGCTTCTTGCTATTTTTCATGTGCCATAGTTGCTGCTGTAACAATTCTGCGACAAAAGTAATCACGTGACCCTTTTTGTCGCTGAAACGGCCGGTTCGAGCGACACGTGAAAATGCACCTGTAGTTTAGTTTTTGCACACGAGTGCATACGGAAATGGAATAATCCATTTTCTCGTCATGTGCTCATGATTTAGGGACAGTTGCAATTTCTATTCTACTTACAGTTGGTAATTTATACACATTAGCACCAATAAAACATTTTAAAATATATTTGATAATTATCGATACATTATGTATATACCACTTGAATGTACAATATATACATAGATTAAGAAGAGAAAATATCTCAACAGGAATGAATTGTTCTTACATGCTAGTGTTTTATTCGTCACATTTTGCCTTTAGCTTAGAGATTTCTTCTTTCCATCTAAAATACTGGTTGAAACGTATTGAAGCATATCTGAAAATTGACTTGGTAACTCATTGTAAATACTTGATTTCTTTCTCGACAAGTACTTACGTGAGAAAATCGAAATCAATATGCGAATGCTCACTCTGGATGAGAGCCCAACAGGCCCAGAGAAAGTGAGGCAAGGGAGTAAATTGAGTAACTTGCCAGTGTAGCTTGTCAATCTCTCTCTCGGACACCGTAGCCGTCGCATTGTACACTTGCAAATATTCTCTTAACCAGCTTTTCTGGAAATTTTCATCCGGATACAAAGAATAATCCGGCTCGTCGAAACCTTGAATGCGACACGCATTTGAAATTTCATTCAACTTGATATACTTTGGAGGCGATTGGAAATGTTTATTACCGGCAAATTCTGCAAAGTGATTAACAATGTCGAATGCTTGATAGTTGAACGCGGTGTATTCGTAATCTATAAAAACGACACTCTCCTGCTTCGGATCGTACAATATATTGCCAAGTAGAAGGTCATTGTGAGCAAAGACCACAGGGCTGTTGACGTAGGAAAGTGTACTTTTCAACCTCTGGTATTCTTTCTCCAGTATTACATGCGACGGTATCAACATTTCGAACCTTAAAGTGGAAAGATTTGGATGTATCTTGGATAGTTGGGTTGGTCGGCAAGTTCGCTTACTTTGCTTGCTTGAGGGAATCGGAAAATCTTTTCGGCATAATTTGCATAAATTTCTTAATCTTTTCCCAAATGAAGGCTTCTTTCGATACAGATTCATTATCAAACTCGAGAGCGTGCATTTCAGCCATACGTTTGGCAATTAGCGGGTATACTTTGAGATCCCTGATTGTTTCAGTGGTCAGAGTTTCACCTTGCAGGAATTGATAGGCAAACCCGTTGTTAAATGTAGCGTAAATGCAATGAGTATAGCCAGCCTTGTTCAATATCTGTACACAAGTATTTTATTACCTTAACGTTGAAACGTTTAGACTAGTTTCACCTTTCTTTGTAAGAGAGTTTACCCGAATGTTATTTATTTCGCTTTGCCTGTCGATCAGTAAATTGGAATTGTTGCCATAAATTCTAATGAGGACCATATCTGTGTAATGTCCCGAGTACCATACTCCAAGCAATTTATTTGTTCTTCCATCAGTAAAGGTCTGAAATAAGTGGAGTGAATATGTGATAAACTGCGTAGGAGCAGTAGGAGCAGTAGGAGCAGAGGTGGCGGTAAAGTTATCAAAAGATAACTCTTGTCCGGATTGATAAAGGAGGGCTGTAAATAGCGACATGACCTACTTTTTCAAGAGTGATATCGAGACTTTGAATCATCGCGCGTTACCTTGAAACGCAGGTGCTGTAAAGGCCAGGACGGTCTAATCCTCTCAATAATATCTCTGGCACCAACAATAATCTCACTCTCATCTATCGTTATGTCAAGATGTTGCTCATATATATTCATAATGAAATAATAGATTCTATTTAGGATTAAGACTGCCTATGGAGAAATAAAATGTTATTTACTAGCAAAACTTGTTACAAGAGCAGTGTAAAAACACAACTAATGTTGTCGACGGATGTCCGATGGCAACTGAAATGACGGCGAGTGGAGATCCATATATGTATACACGTGTGAGTGATAATGTGCGGATAAGTGAGGTAATCAAGTGGAGAGAATTACGAAATTCGTATATCGATAATGATTACGTGTTTCGCTTTAAAGTGTAGCTTATCTACGTACACAGGTAGAACTGTGCTTGTGCCTTGTGCCATACAATCGATTCCATGAGCGTGTATTTCACGTCATTTCACGTCATTTCACGTCATTTCACGTAATGGTTAGCAATTACAATTATTGAATTGTCAATACATTGCGACCATTGCGACCATTGGGAGCAGTGAGCACAGAGTAGACGCAGGACGGAAGTAAGGCAGCCATCTCTTGACGATCCACTTCACCCACAATGCCTAGGGTCTTTGTTCTCTCTGGTGATACCAACGCGCTAAAATCGCTAAAATGAACGTTGGTGGCGCTAGTGTCATGTTTTGCTCCCCCAACGGCCCCAACCCCGAAAAAGACATTTGCTATTATTCGTTCCCCCGCGAGAAATTCATGCATTTCGTTTGCTTCGAGTTGGAAAAAGTTGCTTAAATACCTTTCATTGACTGTGTGTGAGTACTCTCAAGTCCGAGACCTTGTACCGCGAGAAAAGGCATGCCACTCTTAACCTATACCTATATTGTTTAAAAGATCTACTCTTGGACTTGGTTCTCTACTTGTCGAAATCATGTCGAGAAAGATGGCACTTGGTCGTGGCGGCCAATCTACGATAGTTGGATTTTTGGCAAAGTCAACAGATAATGATCTTTCGCAGACTGTGCCCGAGTCGGTGAGAAAAGAGACAAAAGACGGAGCTCGTTTAAATAATGATTTATTGAATAATTCATCGTCTTTTAATAAACAGAGGAGGATAGCTGCCGACTCTCTCACGATAGACGCGATAATCAATCTTGATCATTCCGATAGTTCAGACTCGAGCGAGAGTCCGCTGAAATTCCGTCCGCGCAAAACACCAAATGCACCTTGCCACGCAATGGAGTCGCATCGTGTTAAAAGTGAAGGAGAGCAAACAAATGAATCTCGATGTTTGAATCAATTCAAATCGCGAATTAATAGTCGTCTCATCTCCGACTCTTCTGACAGCGAGGATAGCGAGCAATATTCGATTCAGTTGGCAATGCAAGGGGCCGACAAGAAACGAGATCTTGTTTCACAAATTGATAGTCATTTCCCTCCTGGTGGTGCAGCACTTTTAGGAAAAAATCAAGGAACGCTTAATGACACGATACAGCCTAAAAGTACACAAGGTAGTTTACTCCTAACTATACAATACACTATACGTGTATCCAATAAAGAGAAAAATACTCTAGTTTCAGATTCTGATACCAATAGCTCAAAATCGCCGAGAAAAAGTTGGACTGGCCCTGATGTTAGATTGAATCTCAAGGATTTAGGTTTAAACAAACAATTAGGCTTGTGGGTTGAATCAATTCGACAGAAACCAGCAATGTCTACGATACCACCTGTAAGTTGCTCATTATGAATGACTCTATCTCTCTCTATCTTTCTTTTTTTTTCTTATTTAGGTTACCAAAGACGAGCTACTCGAGAGACGTCAAGATTTGAAGCAACTTGAAGCTGAAATTCTTGACAAATTCTGCAATGCACTCGAGTTAATTCCATTACCAGTACTGGAACAATTTCCAAAATTTGACGCAGCCTCTTTCAAAAAGTTGCAAGGACTGCGTCGACATATAAAAGCCAAATTACGTTTGGTACAAACAAAGTTATCAAAGTTACAAAAGGAGGATGAGATGTGTCTCTCTCCAGAGACACCTGGATCCGCATCGTCCAAGTCAATTGAAACACCCATTTCATGCGTCTCGATAAATGACTCGATCAATGACTCGATCAATGACTCGATCAATGATAGTTTGAACATCTCGTGTACATCCAAAACGGCAGACTTGAATAGCGTGGAACCTGCAGTTGAGCCACTTGGAACCACAGTTTCAAACAAGAAGAGCACTTTCCAATTGAAAAGACCTATCAAAACAGTATTGGGTAGTCAAGTTTCGAAAACAATAGCAGAAATGTGGGAAAAGGACCAACAAGTGTCTAATTATTCGACAAATTCCGATTGTCTTCTCGTAAAGGATACATCTAACGACAGTATTGAAATGCCACCGAGTATCGAGAAAAATGTCTCGAACAGTCCAGATGACGAGATTAGTACAAATAAAAGTATGACAAGTCATTTGTAATGTAATATTCTCCTTGCTTCAAGCTTAGAAAAGATTTTCTTATTATAGGTAACTGTGAAAGATTTATGCCAAAAGTGGAAACCTTGACGCAAGAGTTGCAACAATTTCCAGCTTTGGGGGCGAATTGTAATATAGATATAAATGACGATTTTACAGGTACGATATCTTTATACGCGTATGTATACATTTATGCCGACGGTATGATCCCCTTTGTAGATTGGCCAGAGGACAGCATGGCACAGAGTAGGAATGATCTTGCAAAAGATGGCGTAGAATATGGCAAGTTTACCGGTAATTATAAAAATGATGGCGTTAGTGGAGAATTTGATGGCTTAACATATCCATATTCGCAAGAAATGTTGAAAGTGGGTAAAATACCTTTATGTGACTCTCGCGAAAATAGAAATTTTGAGTATTTATTAATCCTGTTGATTTTAGATATTTCGGCAGAGATTCGGTTTATATACTTTTAGGCCGAATCAATTGCAAGCTATTAACGCAACACTTTTGGGATTCGATTGTTTCGTCTTAATGCCGACCGGAGGTGGAAAGTCCCTTTGTTATCAATTACCTGCCCTTTTATCTATTGGATTAACAGTTGTTATCTCACCGTTGAAGAGTCTCATTCTGGACCAAGTTCAAAAGCTCACCTCACTCGATGTAAGAATATTGTGCTCTGATATTAAATAGAATGCATGCTAATAAAGTTTTGCAGATTCCTGCGGCTCATTTGTCCAGCTCTATAACAGACACTCAAGCAACAGCGGTATATAGGGAACTCACGAGGAAAGAACTTGCTCTGAAAATTTTATACGTAACACCAGAGAAAATCTCCGCCTCGCAAAAATTTTGCAATGCTCTGACTACTTTGTACGAGAGAGAATTGTTGGCGAGATTTGTTATCGATGAGGCACACTGCGTTAGTCAGTGGGGCCATGATTTCAGACCAGACTACAAGAGATTAAAATGTCTCAGGGATAATTATCCGAAAGTGCCAACAATGGCCCTAACTGCAACGGCTACACCACGTGTTAGAACGGATATCTTGCATCAATTGGGTATGACTGCTCCAAAGTGGTACGTTATCGACAAACTCTCGCTTCAGTGTTGTGATTTGTGTCAGATTTGTGAGAAAAAAACAATCAATTGTTTCAAGGTTTATGTCGAGCTTCAATAGACCTAATTTGAGGTACAGCATAATATCGAAGAAGGGAAAGAATTGTTCCGACGAAGTTATTGCCATGATAATGGCAAAATTCAAAAACACTTGCGGCATCGTATATTGCTTGTCGCGCAACGATTGCGACAATTATGCTGCGCACATGAAGGA
The DNA here is from genome assembly GCF_000949405.1 of Vollenhovia emeryi. NCBI lineage: Eukaryota > Metazoa > Arthropoda > Insecta > Hymenoptera > Formicidae > Vollenhovia > Vollenhovia emeryi. Next base: position 991,830 of record NW_011967168.1, read on the forward strand.
GAACGGCATTAAAGCATTGAGTTATCACGCGGGACTCACAGATAATCAACGAAGCAACTGTCAAGGGAAATGGATTTCTGACGAAGTATATTTATTGTAATATAATATGTAAGCGCATATACAAACAACACAGCTGTGAAGCAAGTGTAAAATTGTGTACATGTTTTTGCCAGGTGCACGTTATATGCGCGACTATAGCCTTCGGGATGGGCATCGATAAACCAAACGTGCGCTTTGTCATACACGCAGCCTTACCAAAGTCTATAGAAGGCTATTATCAGGAAAGTGGTCGCGCCGGTCGTGATGGTGAGATAGCAGATTGCATTTTATTTTATCATTATGCAGACATGCACAGAATCAGAAAAATGATAGAATGGGATAATCCAAGTCCACAAGTCATCAGTACCCACATGGATAATTTGTTTAAAATGGTAGCATTCTGTGAAAATAGCACCGATTGCCGTAGATCGCTACAGCTCAATTATTTTGGAGAGATATTTGATAAACAGCAATGTATCTCGAATAAAACATCTGCCTGTGATAATTGCAGATGCAAGGTATATTGTGAGATTGTAGTTTTCTTTTTTGCTTCTGAAATTATCGCTAATTGGTCGCATTTTAGGATGAGATTACAATGTTGGACGTTACTGAAGATGCAAAAGAGATTATGAAAGCTGTACGAGATATTAATAATCGAAAGAATTGCAGGCTTACCCTAGTAGTTTTAACGGATATTTTTAAGGGCAGTGACCTGAAGAAGATTAGAGAATCAGGTGATTGAAATTGAAGTGACATTTATATCAATGCTACAATTGATCAATAAATATAACTTTATCTCTTTGTAGGATTTACGACACATCCTTTATATGGTCGCGGTAAATCGTGGAACAAAAGTAACATAGAACGCCTTTTGCACCATATGGTGTTGCAAGAATATTTACAAGAACACATGTATATCAGTAATGATTTTGCTTGCGCATACGTAAATATTGGACCAAAAGCGAGCCAACTCATGACAAGAAAAGATGTAAAGGTATTTATTCTTAATATACCTCTATATATAGAGTTGCTACTTCTGCGAGTGAGCAAATTGATAATAGTCTCGTGTTTGATTTAATTCTGAATAGGTAGAAATCCCAATGAGACAATCGAACAAATCTACAAGCGGTGTGGCTACAGTTTCAACAGTTACGAAGAAATTCGATGGCATTGTAAAAGAATTGCAAGATCGTTGCTACGCCGAGTTGATGACAATAATAAGGGGAATCGCTGGTGCATTGGATGTTTCTGCTTCTTCTATTATGAATATGGTAGCTGTCAGAGCTATGAGCCAGCGTTTACCAGAAACTGAGGAAGCCATGTTACAAATACCACATGTCACTAAGGCGAATTTTATTAAATATGGCAAAGCTCTTTTAAACATTACGCAGAAATACGCGGCAGAAAAGACAGGTATATATGATAACTCACGTGTATGTAATGATTATAGCTTTAATTACTCCATTATTTTTAGTATTATTAAATGAGAATGATGAAGAGCAGAGTAACGAGAAGGACGACGACAGTTGGGATTGCACCAATAGCAGTGGTAGCAGTAATCGTGGCAAGAAACGAAAGATTGCCAATAGATCCAACAGTGCTAATAAAAAGTATAAACGGGGTGGCTCGAGGTAATGTAACTAGAGATTTTTACATGGGCTATACATTTTTACATTTTATTTCCCATTTACAGCGCATCGAGGGGAAGAAGTCGGTCGAAAGGCTCATCGAAAGGTGCAACTGTAAAAAAAGTAGGACTTGCGAGTTTCAGTCAAACGAAGCAATATCTCGCAAATCCCAGTAGATACATGAACATTGCCTAATTCCTTTTTCCGTTATAAATTACTTGCAGCATTGCGATCCTTGTACATACCTTGGGACACGCATTGTTCAAAATTCTCTATGGCGTTTTAGTCATTTTATTGGGTGGAACAATTTGACAATGGTTGTGAAATTAAATATGTAAGCTAAAAGCGTCCTTTACATTGGATTATTACTGCTTAGTATACACTAGCAAGGATTCTCTCAACATATGTATATTATTTATAAATCTGGCTGCGTTATCCTGGCTTGTCGATCTTCGTTTTGAATATGCCTCTTCAACAAGTCCATCACTTGATTGTCAAATTCGGGTGGAGTCGGTTTAACACCAGTCGCCCAATAGAATATGTCCCAATCATTGGATGGTAAGTTGATAAGTCGATCGTATAGCCTCAACTGATTGTCATCGAATGTATTCAAGTACTTGCTTGCAAAGGTGCTAAGAAGCAGACCATTCTCCAACATGCCACGTTTACGAGATTGATACGTCAGTCTAAGATTATATGATAAGAATAATACTAGGCGATTGTAATCAACTACCGTTGGAATAGACTTTTTTTACCGTGCTCTTTTGAGACTTGCATTTTCTCCTTGGCGTTCTACGTAAGGTGGGATGCCGGGTTCCCGACCTTCTGGATGAATCAACTGTTGAAAATCATCTTTCCGCCTGGCGCAACTCACCGACACATCTCTCGTAAGCAGAAACGGTCTGATCTGAAGGGTATATCATTTAGTCATTAGATTTAAAAGGTACCTCGTTGAAACTTACACGAGACGTGACACGATTACACATGATATTCATCGTTTTGTGCACCTTAACCTCGTTATCACAGGTCGCAGCACTCGCAGCTCGTATCGAGACTTGGCTTATCGATAGTGTCGATAGTGCCGTACGGCTCGAAAGAGCGTCGCGAGAGCATCTACAACGAATCTCTCGGTGATCTTTTGGCCATCGATCTGATCGATCTGATCGATCTGATCGATCATCCAATGATGATTTCGCAGTCATCGAGTAAACAACGACCTTGAAAAGAGTGGTGAAAAGATGAATGGAGACCTTACCGTGCGGGTTGTCGAGACATACGAGATCTCTCGTGTCATTCCAGCGAGTAGAGGACACGTTTAGCTCGTTGGACATGCGAGTCTTAATCACCTGCGATAACGAGCTCTTGAAAGTGTGATATGACTTGATTGTCCACTCCAGGGACTCCAGGACACTCGGTCCGGGCCACCAACGGGAAAGTCGTCGACTGTAGTAGAAGCATGCATGTACGCGGCACCTTCTTCCTTTCTTTCGCGCTTCCGACGTAGTTCATTTCTTTCATTGCAGGGTCTTTCAACAAGTATCCGAGGTTGTGCAGATTAGGAATTGTACGAAATAAGAAAATGTACCAGGTGAGAGTAAGAATTTCGTGAAAGAAATTTACCTTTCTTTTCTCTTCCCGTAGAGAACTCTGTTACGATGGATATTGGCCTTGTCAAAATTGCAGAAGATAAAGACTTTGAGAAATTAAAGCAGCTCTATGACGATAATAACAATTGGAAGTTGGATTACAACAAGCCTGATCTATCCGCTTGGACAAAATCCGTCCCAGGAATTAGCTTTAGAATGGTAAAGGTAAGTTCTCTCATGAGAAGGAGAGATCAAGTTTGTCCTTTCGACAAGACTGGAGCTTAACAGATTGAGAGATTGTAGATTAGAACGCGTTTCCCCGATGTCTCGCCAGAGACACTCTACGACGTTTTACACGATCCTGAATATCGAAAAGTTTGGGACACTCATATGATCGAATCGAAAGACATAGGCTTTTTTAATCCAAACAACGACATCGGCTATTATTCCAGTGAGTATTTACTTTTTCTATATCTTACCTCTCGTATCTTACCGTTCTTATCCATTCTAGTGGCATGCCCGTCTCCGTTGAAAAATCGAGACTTTGTCCTGCAACGATCTTGGTTAGACACTGGTATAGAGCAGTTGATACTCAATCATTCCGTTTACCACAAAGATTATCCACCTAGGAAGCATTTTGTACGAGCAACGTCTTACCTCACAGGTAAAATATTCAGTGCCGGTGAATGTCGAGTGTTCTATGTAAAAAAGCTACTGTCGTATTTAAGGTTACATTGTAAGGCCTTCGCGCAATGGAGATGGCTCCGAGTTGGGTTACGTGTCGCATACAGATCCACACGGCAAATTACCTGTGTGGCTCGTTAATAAAGTTACACAAATATTTGCCCCTAAAGTGAGATATATATATATCTTCTGCAATAGAATATTAAGTAGCAATATCAAGTGACAAACAGATAAACCTTTGCTTACAAAGCTATACTTTGTAGATGGTAAAAAGATTGCATAAAGCCTCTGTAGGCTATCCAAGCTGGAAATTACTTAATAATCCTAATTATAAGCCTTGGCATTATCCCGAGCAAATAATGGCACCTAGAATACGTATTGAAGAAGTAAGGAATAGCTTATTTCTCTACATGCTATTTGCGTGCGCGCAATTCGGCTATTATGTGCTTTGCTATGTTTCCATACGTATCTATATATTTATGACGATATTTTGCTTGACAATAGACTGTCTTCTCTTCTCTCGCATTTTATTGGCAAATATAAATGTTTTCATTATATAGACGCAAACTCGATTTTCACTACCGTCTGCTATTTCAGTGCGTCAAATCTGCAGAAGAGAAGAATTCCAAGTATAATTACGTAGACGAATCTGACCTAAGGGAAAATTTGCTTAAAGAATCCCCTGCGATGGATAGCGATTAATTCATAGCGATATAACAGAGAGACGTGAGCATTTTTAGCTAAGTATAACGCAAACTTCTAGTATGTATACACTTGATACGCGTTATTCTTATTTCTTGTGCTAAATATCAATACCAAGTAATTGCAACTTTTTCTTAGCATCCAAGAACTTGATGGGTAGTTGGTGACACTGGTTTTCTCTCAAAGAGCGATACGTTATCGAAAAGGACATGTTTGTGGCGTAAAAAGGAGACACGGTCTTTTTTTCCTATATACGGATACCCCTAAATGTTACAATTTTAACGTAAAACGGACAAGTAGTTGATAATATCGACAAGTTCGACAAGAAATATGCATATATATATATATCATATACATGTACACCTAACTCGATTCTTATCAATTTTATTGCAAGTGGCACGCAATAATTGCGTACAACAACTATCAGTACGTGAGTTGTAAATCTTTTCATTTTACGTCTTATCGTACGCGAGAGGTTTTTGTAGGATTCGTCAAACTTGGGCAGCAGTATTAAGATATTAAGCAGTATCAAGAGAGAGAGAGAGAGAGAGGAACAAATTTTCCCCTTGAAATTTCGATCGATGCAAAATCAAAAACAGATTTGAAAAAACTATACGAATGAGACGGCCTAGAAATTTAAATAAGGCTTGATACCATGTGAAATCTTAATTTTACATTACTTCGATCCGTGGGAAAACGTTTATAGAGCGTGATCGATTACTTTGTAAAGTTTACAATAAAATACATTTTCAAACTGGCTTTATTTAAGTAGTTATTGCAGAGAAGTGACTTTTTTCTTTTGGAGAAGTGAGTCTGCAAAACAACGATAACAACCATAAGCGAGTTTGATTGTACAGTTGGCTTTTCTGCGAGATGCTAGTGAAAATGTATCGGCGAATAAAACATTATTGGCAGGGTTTCTAGAAATAGAAACTGCCATGTGTAACAATTCGCTTGGCAATCTTGTTTGTTTACCTCTGTTTACCTAATTTGAATCTTATCTCGTGTATACTTGAGATTCTACATCTTCTCTTCTTTTATTACCGATTACCTCCAATACCTTTTCGGAATTATACTTTTTATTCGGTTGTGCGCAAACGCGCGTTTAAACAGCACCTGGGTGATAATATATAAGCATGCGCGAACAGGTGCGACGACATTGTTGACTAATTGTTAGCATGCACATTAACGATCTCACGAGACACCAACTCGACGCGATGGCGGACAAGAGTGTTTTCGTATCTTGTAAGGTTTATTAGAGGTATATTGTACATTCTAAATTCTAACGTTGGAGCCGCCAGTATTCGCTTGTAAAGTGTAGTCGAGCGCGGTAGTTTACATCTCATTTCCAATTGGTGTCGTACGTATACCATATCGATTCTCGTCACCTTTCGATCAGCTTACGAATCGCGGCATGTAATTGTTACGAAATTTTCTCCCGTAAGAATTTAAGAGAGGGCAAATGATGTCCCATCGTGTAGAATCGCATCCGTTGCCCGATGACGAAGAGAAAAATATAATATCGCAGCAGCAGCGGCCAAACGTTCAAACTGATAACCAAGTGCCGCTGTTTGAAGAAACGGGCAAGTGTGAGGCCGGGAAGACAATATTCTTGTCGACTGTCGATAAGGAAACGCAAAACTCCTTAAAGGTCATTATTTTGCAGTATACAATTATACGTACTTGATTTCATATTATAGAGAAAGGTGATGGTATACATTTTTGCAGCAATTTTGCTCATCTTTCTTTCAAATTTAAATTTTACAATTTTAATAACTCACGTATTTAACACAAGTATTTAACCCGATAAAGGGCTCGAAAGGCAAGAAACGAGCCGCCTCCTTACTCGATACATTGATCTCGACGAGTATCGTGGCTCCTTTCACGATCGGCTGTTGGAGAGGTATATGGGGATGCATGGATCGTTATGCTGATTTGTGAGTAACAAAAGTAATATGCAGTATGTATGTAAATTTTCTCCAAGTTATCGAATTAATTAGTAGGATGAAATTAGTGTTTCTCAACAGGTTTCCCAGCTGGTCTTGTTTCACGCTCGGCGCAACTTTGCACGCAATCTACACCATTTTCAAACACCAATTTCACAACGGCTACATGCACAAGTGGGCTACGTCAAGTTTGGGAAAACGACTGCTTTATCGGGTGTTACGAGTCTTGTATACTTACACCTTTGGAGTGGCGTGCATCGCGCATTGGCGAGGTGGCTGGATCATCATCGATAATTACCTATTTATGCACACGTTATGGTACGTTACAGCGACGAGTAATTTTAATACGATCCTACGTTAGGTGTAGAAAAGGAGATCAATTTATGTACATCTCCGTATACCCTGTAGGATAACGACATCTTTCACATGTTTGCTACTGGCATGCCTGGCGATTCTACGTTCCGTCCGAAACTTGATAGCAACCCCATTGATAATCCAGATCGACAGGCCGACTTTCGTTTTCCAATTTCCTACTAGATATAACGTGGTAAGTTGGAACATGTTCAACTGCTACCTCTAGTTTTATTACATATAATGTATAAACAGAGTGTGCTGTTATGCGAGCAGATTTTGTTACATCTTTGCTGACATGCTGGCAACATCATCGAATACATACAGGGTTGTATACCAGATCTAGCAACGGTGAGCGAGAGCGATGCGCGACGTTACGGCCCAATCTACCACCATTTTTCGTATATCAGTTCCTGTACAAATTTCTAGCGGGTATTTGAAATCTCTATCTTGACTCTCTCTCCAACGATAGGCATAATTGACAATGACGTCTCAGTCGCTTCTTTCATCACCGCCTCAAGAGCCGCCGACCCTGTACTCAATTGTCAAATGATGTTTAACAATTGTATACAGAGCGGCGGTAGTACTCTTGTACCCACAGTACTTGTACGTAAAAGTTTGTCATTTTCATCGATTCAACACAGATAGAAAAGTCTATTTCTAAAAGCATGCGTCTTCTCGATCGTGTAGCAGTTAGGATTATTATCTATACGTTTCATACGACGCGAACTACTTGACAGCAGGATTACTCGTTTGTTTTCCGCAGGTTGTTTTCTACATGAGAGAGTCTTTTTCAACGTTATCGCGTGAGTCAAGTCGACCAAGATCTCAACGGATCGAGCCTTATCATTGTTACGTAGATATCGTATTAGATTGATAAAATTATAGTTGGCTTAATGATCACGCACAAGTTTTCGAATCGCGCAAACAAGTCCTACCTACGTTTTCGATCCTTTCCTCAATTTCCCTCTCATTCAATCCTCAATCGTTGCATCGTTTTTCCAGCATTATGTATTATACTTTTACTAAACGCGTTCGTGTATACGCAATTGAAAATGTAAGAATTCGATGGTAAAGGCAATACACAGTCGATAGACTATTATACAAATAGAAAGATGGCAAATCTCGTTTGTGTCGGTTTTCCCCGGAAGTTTATGAAACGCTCTCACCGATTATCGTACATTGATAACAGCGATACGCAAGCGTTGCGATTGCATTATATGGACGTGAGCCAACATTCCTTATCTAGCGCAAAAGAAGCGTTATCCGTTTTTTTTTTATCTCATTTGACATGAATTATCGATCGCGCCGTGTTTGATCATTACGCGTGTACTGATTTTATCTTTTAAACGAAAATTAAACTGCTTTTTCCCAATGAGAAATTTCCGATGACGATATAAAGTATATAGCTTTTCATAGAGCATTTTTTAGTTTAGTCGACAAATACGGTCGATGAATAATAATTTTCCAACTGGATTATTTGTAAAAATTATCTATTGCTTCGCAGAACGTTGTTTCATATTTGGACACACGATGAGTCAGACTCCAGTTATGTGATTGTACCGAGTTAATCTATTTGAGGGACTTGATGTTAAAATCGACATGTGTGTGCAGAAAAATTTTTTATGTCTACGGAAAATCTCCAATAATTAATTGTATTTGACATGGCATTGGATTTTGTGACCTTGACGAGGCTCGCTGAAACGAATTAGGGGACGAAGGTGAGAAGATGTTGTAACCCAAGCTTGATTGGCACACAAAAAGGAGTCGATTAGCGATGAATTTGGCTAAAGCGTCAATGGCTAAATGAATATACGTCAATGGCTAAATGAATGCGAGGCAGGAAAGATTGGCCAGAAAAAAATCACGTCAAGGTAACTAAAAATTATGCCATTGTAGTCGAATCATTCTTCTCTATTGGAGTAAAACAAGACAAGCCTTATCTCATTATCTCTCTAGCCACGCGACTTGGCTTTTTTTTACTAGTTTTGATATAGTTTAATACAATAATTTTGCGTATCGTCGCGTGTTGTGTTCTTATCACACCGATCCATAACTTGGTTGTGCACACAGCAATTGTTGTTTGTTGAGATATATATGCTCGAAACGACTCTCACGCACACACACACAGGAATACCTAAAAGTCGAGCGGAAGATGAAAGAGACAAGTGGTTGGAGCTACCGAATCGTTTTGAAATGGTGTATTATTGCGGTAACGCGCGTAGCTGTCATCATCGGCTGCCACCGATCGTTCTAATCGGTGATAGCACCGCGATACACGATGAAACGAGGCGATTATAACGCATACGTATTGTAGGTGGGGATCGTCGACGCAGGAGAGAACGAGGGAGGAAAGGAGAGCATACCGCGGGTACTATCCTCCGTGCCGGTGGTCCGCCGCGCGAGCGACGACGTTCGCTATAATGCGATAGTGCTGGTCCGCGCGTTTGGCGGTTAGCGGTTGATAAAAGATAGCGGTTGTACCAAAGACAAGTCAGTAGTCAGCCCGACCTGCTCGGATGCTCGGATGATCGGAGGGTTGCTGGATGAGGTGGATGCGACGGCCAACTCTTTTACATCTTTCTTTTTCTTTTCCTCCCTTTCTCTTTCTTCGATCCTAGCGATCGTCCTCGACGAGTGCCAAGATCGGGTTGTGTGATATATTTGGAGGAAATAACATTGGAGGAAAAAGTTTCATGGCCAGGGTCAATCCATCGCTGGAGCAAGGCGTCGTTGACCGAGTTTACGCTTTCTCAGAAGGCTAAAGTTGGCCTAAACTGATCAAGTACCACGAGAGAAGGTATGCCATCGTCCTTGCCAGATAGAAGATTCGTTGGCCATGTCACGACGACGGCGACGACGATGACGAGGATGAGGCAGATAAGTCGCCGCTCGATTCTTCAAGTTGACTACGACGTGCGTCTTCCTCTCTCTTCTTCCCTCTTCCCTTCTCCCTTCTGTCATCCACATAGTATGGATAATGACGACTACTAAGTTCGATCCGGATTGGATAAGGATGGTCGAGCTGCGTGCGGCTGGTGCCAGGATGACTGGGAGCCTAGACGCGAGATCGTCGAATCACCTGCACTATGCCATCCTGACCATCTTGGATACGATATTCTCCGCGCTCGTAGCCGCGCCGGCGGTGGTCGGTTATTGGCGCGGCACTTGGGAACTGAGCGACTTGTACGTCTACCCGGACGAGCCGGTGTTTAGCAGCTTCGCGTCGATCGCGATCGGTTTCACCGGCCTCTTTGCCTTCAGCGTGCTGCAGCACGGCCTGGACGACGTTCTGCATCCGGACAAGCACCGGCTCTCGTACTATCTCGGCTCGCGCTTCTACACCGGCGTGTTCGGCTTCTGTTGCGTCAACGCCTGGCGCGGTGCCTGGAAGGCCCTGGACATCTATACGGAGCTGACGCCCGGTACCGTCTCTGCCACGACCGTCGTTAGTCTCCTCGCGCTCGGCATCATGCGCGCGGTCCGCAACGTATCCGCGCCGCCGTTCTCGCTCGTTCTCGACTCGTGTCCGGGTTACTTTGAAGTGCAGACTATGTTTCGCGTCAACGTAAGTACCCATCTCTCTTATCGAAGCCGCTCTCTCTCTCTCTCTCTCTCTCGCTCTCTCGGACTTGTAGCAAACATGCCTTATATTTCCAACTTGCGGGAGATCTGCTTGGGTACTTTCCGAACGTATTGGACATTTCTTTAGTTGAATGAGAGGATCGAGGGTGTTGCGTTTTATTTCGAAAAATTATCAAAAACGTGCCACGTCAACGACATCTGAATGCTGCCAGCAAGGCAGGTGAAACGGAGAAATAAATTTACCAGTTATCTCAATGTACCCATTAACGATTAAATCGCATTTCAAGAGTCGTTTCATAGTGCACGTGGGAGCTATTATACTTGATGGCACGATAACTAGAAGATAGAAAGATGGGAGTGTAATCGAAAGTTGGAAAAGTGACGAGTAAAAAGTGCTCGTTGGACAGCAATTTCAGTCAGTCCGCAAGAAAGGAGATTCCTTCGCCAGCCTGTTGAAAGTCCAAAGTTATTCCAAAGATTTAGCGGGTCCTTTTTCGGTTCATTGCGCTCGCTCTGCTCACAATCAATCCCGCCTGTAAAACCTCGTGTAAATACTAAATTGTAAATTGCGATTACATCGCATGTAGCTCATTTACACGCGCGTCCAAGCTCGCGTTATCGGTGTGTATGAGCGCAGTTTCCGGCCAAGTCCCCCGACCGTCAACCACTATTGCGCCTGTATAGTCTACGTGCGCATTAGCGCAACATGTGCAAGTGCGCCAATTTATTTCTCGGTTCTAATCGCATTTGAATCACCGATTGTCTTTTTATCCATTTGCTGCCACATCAGAATAATTGTCCAAATAATTACCATTGCGATCGTAAATATCTTATTCTTGTCGCAAGAAAGCCCATGTTACGCATACGATCTTGGTGAAATTGTTACAGAATACGAGGGACTGGTCGTTGTACTTATTGGATTGCGCCTTCAGCGTCGGTGTCGTCGGCACGTTGGTCGTCTTCGTCTGGAGAGGAGTCTGGCTCTTGATCGACATTTACCTGTTTCCGGAAAGCCCCGAGTATTCTGCCGTTGGCTCGCTGGTAAATATAAGCCCCTCTCGATTGCTCATTGACTCGAACCGTTTTTCCATTGTATACACATCTATTCCAATTATACTGCCCGTTTCTTCAAATAAAGAGACGAAAATGTCACATTTCATCACTTATCTTCATTTCAGAGACCTCTCACGCACGTTACCCGTTGCAATAACATTATTCCATTCATTTATCATGTGCTTCTCTCCTTGTTGTATCTTTATGGTAATAGAAGCGAAAGTCCAAGTTACGAGTGTAACGAGAAAAGACGGAAATAGTAATAGCGATGATAACGATAAGGATAAACGCGAAAAGGGATACGAGACTGATGAATAATGGTGAGAATGGTCGCGGTGATTCCAAGACATTTTATGTCTTGATTGATCCAACAAACTTGTGCGAGATAACAAGCATCTCGCATCTTGGGGATGATGGAGCAATTTAAGCATCTGGCAAGCGGAAAATTTTCCAAGGCACTATCTGATATCATACGAAATAATCCGCAGGCATTTCATACCGTCGTCGCACTATAAACGATGTAACTGGCAAGTCACGTGATGAAAATCGAGTAACGACGAGTGGCCTCCTGTACGAATACATTTCTCACATCTCTCTCAACATTTCAGTGTTGCATCGTGTCCGTTTGCAAGTTTTACATTACAAGCGCATTATAGGCCATGTACAATGCCTAGGGCACAATGTGCTGTGGCACTACACACGCCCCGGTAGTTGGATTATATAATTGAATATTCGCCAATTGCATGATTGCCGCGGCACATGGCACAATTGTCGATGTATGCGTGTGAGATGCGTTTCACGTTATTCACGTTATTCACGTTATTCACGTTATCCGTGATTCGTTACGTTTCATCGTCATGTCGTCACATCTGAAATTTCATATATCCTGTACAAATGTATGAATTTCAGGCTATCGGCTATTTTATAGTCGCCGTGACGTTTTCTCTACAACCATTGATGCGGTACATCTGCGCGCGCCTTCAGGGTCTAGTTCGCTTGATAGTCGCGGACGCTTTTCTTCTTCTGAGCTTTCTGGGAACCGTCAACGTCTGGCGTGGTATATGGAACGCGCTGGATCTTTGGCTGCTGCCGGACAATCCGGAATTGTCCTGCTGGATCACTCACGTTGGCTGCTTCCTTCTCCTCGTTCTTCTCAATTGTAGCAACACCATTCTAGTTCGTGGCGTTTACATCGATGCCGAGGAAGAGAGGGGGGAGTGCGTGGTGTTTCCGTGTCACTATCTTCGATTATTCTTCAAGGTTTGTACCATGTCTATGGCCAGAGAGAAAACGAGATGTATTAACGATTATCGTTTATTTAGATCGAACGCGAGAAAAAGCGAGCGCGACAGCGCAAGTTGTTGGTAGCCTCCCAAGATTTCGTCGGTCGTACCGACGTAAACGAGAAGGACGGTGAAAACGGGACTTTCCTACCGAATAATACCACCATTATTCCTGCGAATACGGATTCTCTTGCATAGATCGATCTTTGTCCTACACAACGTGCTGTGTACGAACAAGTCATCTTTTTAAGGGACTAGTGCAAGTGCGGTGATTGCCGTAGTCGTGCTTAAATTTTCGTTAGCAGATAACTTTCGAAAGGTCTCTCTTTCGCGCGCTAGCAACAAGCCGTCGCTGACGATCGCGAGCCAGGATGGAAGATTGAAAGATCGCCGCTATCACACGTCTGGAGGAGGGAGGGAAGGGCTGAGTGGAGTACATACTTAATATATGGAAAATCAAGTACGCCACTCGCCTAACTCGGCGATTCGCCCGATTAATCCATGGCTCTATGGATCATCCGTGTAAGAGGATTATTTTCGATAATAATACACGGAGCCAAAAGAAGAATACCGTTGCGAGAAAGATGAATGGCTGTGAACGAATGTATACCAAGTGAACAACAACGTTGCGACAAGACGATTTCTAGTGACTCTATATACGTCCAACATTATTGCAAGTTTTGCAACGCAAAAGAGTAATGTACGATACACGAGAGTGATTCTTTTCTTGCCATTCAAATAACCCAAGTTGACAAGTTGCAAGTAGAAATTGACGCTGCCGTCGAGTGTTTTATCCGTAAAATTTCTATAGTTGACTATAGCCAGCTTATAGCGCTTACCGCATGTATGCATAGGTACGTGTGCGTGTGTAATGAGAGAAAAAAATATATATATAGAAAGATATTTACATATTTATTTGATGAAGATGTGTGGGGTAGGGAAATAAATATGCATTTGCTATTCACTTACTCATTTTTTCCAATGCAACTGTAGTAGGCATTCAGTTTTTCCGAGGGAGAACGGGCGAGACCTTGGATTCAACAGGATCGTTATAAGCGGAATCTAACTTCCCTCGTATCCCGTACACCCCGTAGTTTTGACTCTTGCGCTCGGCAATTACTACGTCATAGCGTACTAATAACTAATTAGTCGTGTGTGTGGGCACATAATGACGGGACAATAGGCGGTAGTCACGATGGGAAGTGCTTAGTTCGACGATAAATGCTCGCTCCTCCTTCCTCCTCCCTGGCCTACATTTAACGTTTCCACAATCAACAACGTTCCCTCGTCACGAGGGAGCTGAGAGATTAATTAATTGTTTGTTCCTCTTTCTTTTCTTTTCTTTACTTTTTCGTCTACTCGTCTACTGCATGCAATCATTCTGTATCACTATTGTGCGAATCGATCGAGCGTCCCTCCATTCGACGTGCGGCCGTGCTTCTTCTGTACTCGTGAAGAATTGTAAATATTTCACAGTTTCTCTTCGCGTCGAGTGGACTAAACTAGATTAGACTAAAGAGTTAAAAAAAAAAAGATTAGATCGATCGCGCTTGAATCAATGTCAATGTGGTGGGGTATAATCTATTTGGGGAACTATTAGGCGCGACGTAAACGTCGCGCAACAAGAATCAGCCAGCAAGGTGAGTCGTGGCGAGAGGTGAAGCATCTCTAGAACGAGAACGAGAACGAGCGTCCTCACCGGACTCTGTATTCCATCTACTTTCGATCTGCTCGAAATCTCGTCCCTAGGAAGGGTCTCGTTGAATCTCAAGCAGGATGGCGGCGGATGATCCCCTCTGTCAGGAAGCTTTCGTGTCTGTCGAGTTTGAGGTTTTCGGTAAGGTGCAGGGTGAGTGCTATCGGACATTGTTCGCCTATACCATCTCACCAATTGTTGCTTGCAGACGCGATTTCAAACTGTCACGTAGACCTGCATTTCTCTCACTTCTTTACGCGTACGTCTGCATGTAACATTTTCTCCATTTCAAATTTCCCAAATACAGCTGCCTATCTGCGTTTGGTTACAAGGGTTTGTTGCATCTCGTCTTTTTCAACAGGTGTATATTTTCCAAAATACGTGAGGGATATATGCCTGCAATTGGAAATCTGCGGTTGGGTGAAAAACAGTAAAACCGGCACGATCCTAGGAAAGATGCAGGGACCTCGAGCGCTCGTTGATCAGATGTAAGTCTTTGTAAGAAATTTATGTCGCCTATAGCTCTGGAGATGGAAACTATGGTCAACGTTTCGTTTCTTTTTATTATTATACGTTACTTATGTGTACCGACCGAGATCCTCGATCGTACGTGGCCTTGACAAACAATTGCCATGTAACAAGCGCTATGTCGAAAACTGACTTTAACAACGACTTGATGAAATAATGACGCAGCGACGTATCGTCTCTTTCCTTCGTCGGCGATTGCGTCTACCTACTAGCGCGCAAACAATCATTTCAGTAGAAAAGTCAATCTTGGAACTTAAATCTCCAAGTTTTCTATGAATAACAAGTATACGTATAGTTTCGATAAGAGATGAATGGTGACGCGTCGAAATTATTACTCCACAGATACTTGCATTTGAAATAGTTTAACGTTACTAGTCAAATATACAGTGGTATTGGAGTAAAGAATTCAATGCTGAGACGATTGTCATTAAAGTAACAGTCTCTTTCCCTCCTCCCTCTAGGTGCGCGTGTGCAAGAAGAAATGTATATTCCATTAATCGTACGCTAAAAAAAAAAATGTAAAAGATGAATGTAAAAGAAAAAAAAACGATCCGGATTAGTCGCTAATTATAATTTCTGGGCATGTAAAGCATCAGTGGCAAATTCGCATACTTGGTCGTTGTTTGGTAACGTCGAATAACGATGTCGACGACGCAATTGGCAACACGTCAAACACATTTGCGTGGCCTTGTTAAACTTGAAATCGACCAATCGCGTCTATACAAAAGTATATCTGTTTGACACATTTTCGGTCTTGTCAAACACTTGATGTAATTTGTGTAACGTGTAATCCCCAGGGCACAGTGGTTAACATCAGTGGGCAGTCCAGGTAGTGAGATACATCGTTGCGAGTTTACAAATTGGGAAACTGTTACAAAGCAGCAATATCAAGGTTTTGCGATTCGTTTCTGAGAGTATAGCGCACAATTGAACGTTTATGTTTAATGCTGCGTTAAACTCCAATATTAGGACATATAACATCCGAAAGTCAATTGTGCGATGTATGCATCAGTATCTTAATTTACCTCGACAGTTTACGTACGATTCGGTTGTGATACAATGTTTGGTTTGTATTTTTAATAAATTATATATAGGTGTATAAAAAGAGAACTTTTAAAAGGTGATTATACTCTCATAAGGCAGAAATGTTATATTCGCGATTACAATGTGGAATGTTTATAGATTCTCTTTCATGTGTAAAAACGTAAGGACGTAAAGATAAATTATAATTATGTGCACATACTTTCGAACGAGGCTAATTAATGTCCTGTGATATAATAGTATGCCAATGTAAGATACAGATATTACATACATACAAGTACACTGTAATCGTAATTGTGCTCAATTAAATTGTCCGTAATAATACAACACGTAACAATTTGGTTATTTCTTTTTGCGATTTTGCAGCTTAATCACCACTAACTTATCTTGGCATTATTACGGTCTTTATATCGATAGAAAACAATTGTATATTAATACAACGAAATCCCCAGCTCTTTCCATAATATCACAGGACATGGTTTATACAATCTATGGCTGATTGTTATCATCGTAAATAAATGTTGCGTCTAGCATTAACAACATGATATGGTAATCACAGTGAATCTTAGGTAAGTGTACAGATACTCGTCGAATCAATTCCACAGTGTCGGCGTTCGAACAATTTGTACAGACTATCTCAGGCACGTTCTGGGAAAAATTGAATAGTCAGGCAAATCCAATAAAAGAAAAAACGATAATTGCACAAACTTACCAGACTTTCCAAGTATCTTGTAAGCGCTGGACTCATTCGTGACATCTCTTCCAGAAGATTCGGTGTTTTCGAGAGGTATGCCATCATTCTTCTTCCAGCTATAGGTAATAAGTTTGCAGCCAAGCGTTCGATATCGGTTACCGCTATAGTTACCTAACAATATGTACATTTCGAATGTAAATACAATAGAGTAGAGCATAGTTGTAAGCGTCTGTGTTGCGAGTATAAATGTACGCTTGTCCGTAGCATACACGCACACAAAAGTTAAGTAATAAATGAATTTGTCATATATCCACCTCTTCTGCCAAACGATCAAAACCGTTTATGTACAGCTGACAGGCTTGGTGTATTCTCAATTCGTCATTATTAATCTTCCAGATGGACGCTAACGTTTGACATTTGCTCATCCACGAGATAGCCTGTGTCGAACTAACCGTCACGCCGTCAGTGGTTTCTCGATGAATAAATTCCATTGATGCCGTAATTATTCTACACAAAAATTCTGTACGTATATTATCCCTCTTGTCGTCCCGATACCACGTGAGCATCGCTCTGTCCGTTATGTCTTGAAATAGATAGGGCTGCACCTGCAGCGAGTAACAAACAAATGTTACTTCTATACGTGTTTAATTAATCGTCTCTTATTAAGCATCACTTACCACGGATTCGAACAAGTTATTTAATGGTTTCAACATTTTCAAATTCAGACATGCCATCATGTACAGTACATTAGCCACTTGTACGTGTAACAAAATCAAATCGTACCAAGCTGGAGTTTGGGAGATAGCTAGTGCGGCAAACGGTTGTGGTCCACCGAGGTAACCGTCCCACAATTCCTCCGATTTTATCACCGCGCTATCTCCTCGTTCCTGTATCTCGGCCTGCGTAGCATTAATCAACTCGTCATACTTGGGTTAAAAATTTACGTCATTTTCTCTCCATCTCTCTTTTGTCTACGTACGTCGACAAATATATCCAAGAAAGTGACGCAGTGCTGTAAAAACGTTGTTACTTGAATGTCGGATAAACCAATGTCTTGCATACATAATCTCTCCTTTGGTAACTTTCCGAGTTTGTTCATCAGCTTTGCAGCCGCTTCCATTCTTTTCTTTATATGAAGCGTCCATAATAGACAGCATACGCCTACGTTGAATAAGCAGAAAATATTAATTGCCTGCTACAACAGTTTGTCGGGGGGGAAACAATGACACCTACCGTGTCTCGTATGTTTCATGGGTATTTGCCGTAAAACGGCCAAGGCAGCTGCGAGCGAATCCAGTTGGGTGACATCTTTATCCCACGACATGGCAAATTCCCAGCATAAATTGGCCAGTAGAACGCTGCTCGTTAAACTATATGGGAAGTGGCGTTTGAGCAGGGTCATATCGTCTGAAGAAGAAACGGCAGAGATAGAGATTTTAATTACGACCCAACATTCGTTCGGCGGGATTACTCTGTTTCTTTAACAACTTGCCTATTATGCGCGCTTCCGCAGTTGTATCAACTTTCGCTTCGTTTCCGATTTCTACCGATAAAGAAAGAAGCTTCGTTCGCTCGTGTCGAGGTACTTGGACAGGAGTCGCTTCACTCAGCGTATCGTCAGCGGTCAATTGTACAGAATCCACCGATAATTGCAACTGATCGAATTCTACGTCGCTCGTGTCGATTAACTGCCCTGGATCGATACCCGTTGTGCCGAGCCACTTTGCGACCAATTCAGACACCGAACCTGATTCGAACAAGAGAGCGGGCATACAGAACGTTGTCGACTATACCAGACGAGCAAATTTTAATAATCACCTCTTCCTCTAGAGAGAATCGATGCCAAACAAGTGTCGCTTCGCGCAAATGGCAGAGCAAAAAATTGTGTCGTCTCATCTGGTACAACTCGCCGACTAGAGTTTGTTATTTTACAAGAGAGGTAGCAAAATTCACACATATATATATATATATATATATATTTTTAACACATCCTACTATACGCACCTAACAACAGCACTCAAGATAGCGATATCCTCAAGATTCCCGATCAACAATGCGAATTGACAGGTATCATTGCTGACATTTTCCCACTCGCTAATCGAACTGTACGTTTCGTCGTCCGGTGTGACATCGTTCGGTTTATTATTCTCCAATACGTCTGTTTTAGTTACACCCTCCTCACTATTCCCCAATTTTGCAGATTTCTGACTTTGCAATCTCTCCTTGTACCTCTCTAAGGTCATAGCGGTCGCCCTGCACGCCAACGCGGCGGTGAACGCGCTGAAAGGTCTCGTAGATTCTGTGAGAATAGCGCGTACGTTTCTCCACCATAAAGAAACCTCGTTATATTCAACGCATATCTCTTCCACATCTGTGACATTTCAATTAATTAAATTGAATTAACGACTAGCCATTTTCAAGTGATTTCGAAGTAAAGTCTTACCAGTTAACAAACAGATGACACGCAGCAGCTGCGTAAAGCGTTTCAATTCAATTACCGAAAATGCAACTTGCTTGCGCGTCCAGTATGTTAATGCCAATCGCATGAAAATAAACGGTTCAATATTACTGTCTTTAGCCGCTTGCTGCCATTTCTCTATCGTATCGTCGGAATGTATCCGTCCT
Organism: Vollenhovia emeryi; assembly: GCF_000949405.1. Classification (NCBI taxonomy): domain Eukaryota; kingdom Metazoa; phylum Arthropoda; class Insecta; order Hymenoptera; family Formicidae; genus Vollenhovia; species Vollenhovia emeryi. The sequence goes on from NW_011967168.1 coordinate 1,011,271, forward strand.
TGATATATCAATCGTGCTAAAAGTTACACTAAATAAACATTTTATGCGACACAATTATGACAATGGTATGGTTTACAAGGCGTGCCAATCACTTACAAATCTCGTCAAGATTTTCCTCTTTTACATCTTTTCGTAGTCCAATCAATCTCGACGTCCCCAATTCGAAGCACGACAAAAAGTCAAAGAACGTATTTTCATCCTTAAATTTGACTTTAGTCTCTGCCGAAACCTCACCACCTCTGTGAAGGTTGTTCAACATCTTGGCCAATTTGGTAACACGGTTTACTTCTCGTTCCGAAGTAAATAATGTCAAGGATAAACTTTTAGCACTCGTTACGTCATCAACCGTTGTAATATCGCGCTCGAGTGCGACATCAAGTTGAGACTTGACATATTTATAAAAAGTTATTATTCGTCGCAACTGCACTGTCAACTGACAAAGCATCTTGGCGGTGGGATCCAATTCTATTTCTTCTTCTTCTTCTTCTTCTTCTGCATGATAGAAAACAGGTGACAAAACAGTCGTAAAATTTTGTAGAACGTGTACATTACCTCGTTTCGCTACAAAACAATCGGTCGCAGCGAGCAGAGCGTCTGGTAAAATATGCTTGCTGTTGATTAAAACCTCTAGCGTCTGTATTCGAACTTGATTCGTTTCCAAACCCAGACAGGTATTAGCAACTTCGGAAACTAATTTCGCCTCGTTAAAGTCCTCTTCCCTCAGAAACGTTCTCAGTTTTCTAAGCAGATGTATGTCGCGTGCCCGTTTACCGTTTTTGCTGTTAAGCGCAAAATGAAATGGAACATAAATCTCTTTCAAGCCTCCGAGTGGATCGATAAATACGCAGGAATATTGCGCTTTGTTCTTCGACAAAGTGGCACTGTCGTTCGCGCCCAGGAAACCATAATTAATGTACAGTAATCTGCAACAGCGTATATTAGGGATCTTTTTTCTTTCCTTTTTTTTTATACGAGAGAGAGGAGCACAAGACGAGAATAGAGGAGGAACTTACCGCCCATTTTTGCTAGCGGTGAACGTAGTGATTTTCGGACCTTGCTGTATACTCCAAATATCTATTACACCTTTCTTTGGCGCGTAAATAACCAAAAACAGAGCGGTGCGCAAGACAGTTTTACGTCCAGATTTATCAACATTCTTACGTATTCCACGATCTCTCTCCTCGGCAACTTGGATCCAACCGCACTGAGCGTCGCGATATCCCTTCCACATCCTTACAGCTATACCTCTTTTATTATTTACGAGAATCACTCTGCCCATAGCGTCCGATATTACCGAAAACATCTTGTTCGGGCTACAAACGATGCAATCACCTTCTCTCATAATGTCACTTAAACCAAATCGACATGTCATTGTCTCGACGGATTCGTGGCTGATACTCTTGGACGCTTCGGACGTTGTACTCTTGGAACTTGACCGAAACCATCTGGAGGGCAAAAATAGTCAATCGATCGCGATAAATTAACTCACGGCAAAATTGCCACTTGCAGAAAGGCACTTACGGCACGGCAGTACCAATAGCGTTGGCCAGTTTGCTCGCCATGGCGATGGCAACGTCCGACAGAACCGGCGCGTTACCACCTTCCAATGCATAATGGAATCCTACGAACGGTCGTTTTCCCGTCGCGAGGACTAAATTGTGTTGCGGCGCACTGGATCTGTACGTCGCGGTATATCCGCCGCATATCGAAGCTGTCATCAAATGATCGAAGCTATTTATCGACGTTGTACCAATCACTTCTAAATCGTTTGTAATATCTTGATTTTTAAAGGTCCATTTTTTATACGACAAATTTGTAACCGGTGGCACATCGTTGCAATTTGCCTGAACTGTATGCGAAAGGGAAGGAACGATTAAAATTGCAATCTCAAGTGGCAATAGCGAGCCACATTACCTCTAGCCAAATGATTTCTACAGGCACGTAAAGTTGAGAATAACGGAAATCCTTGTAATATACAAACACCACTGTTGTATAAAATATAAATTTCTTCATTAGAACCAGCATCCCCAGCGTGTTTGGGTAAGCAAAACGACTGACACTTAATTCCCAAGACCGATTCGTTATGGATTTCCTCTTCCAACAGCAACGCGCCGGTCTGACAAAGAAAGAGAAAAGAAGAGTGCAATCGATGTCGACGAGATGGAATAATGTTCCCTTACTTCCGTATAGAATCTAACAAATCCAGTATTATATCCAACAGCTATACAGGTCCAATCTGGACCGGCGGCCTTCCCCAGGGATATCAGAGGTAAGCAAATCACCGATGTTACCCATTCGCTGAAAATAGATCTCATTGTAATCTAATCGATATCATTATACGACTGCTTGACGATATATTACGTACTTTGCTTCCCTCGTCACTTCTCCATGCCACGTTACGTGAAACTTATTTTTCACTTCGTCTATTTCTTGCGAATCCCATCTCGCTGTCGACAAACATTTAACACACTGAAATTCTTCTCTTTATCATTCTACAATGTCTTGTAACATCTTGTACTTGTTACTCGACATTGATGAAAAAACATGACATATAAGATTTGCACCTACAAACAAATATAATCATCCTTGTGTTACAAGCCATCGCGAGTACATCTCCGACCGACGATAGCGATATAACACAGTCCTGAAGAGGCAATTCATCGCTCGGTACATTCTCCACTGAAAGGAATGTGCTGACAAATCAGAATATATATTATACTTGTCGAATAAACAACAACTCACATTTGCTAATAATATCGCCATAGAGCAGTTTCTTTACATTATCCAGGTCTGGTATGCTCGCTACTCTCTTAATCTGACAGGACATTATGCTTTATTGGTTACGTTATGTTCAACAGTACAACACTGACTTCTCGATCCTCGTATTCGCTTATTATTTTTACCACGATGCTAAATGTATAATAAACAGAGTCTATTAGATAATACACACAATATGTTCCGAGTTGACAGAAATTATTACTTTCTTTTTTATTTCCCCGATTGCCCTACAACACGAATATACGTACATACATTTACTTGCTTTCAATGAAATCGTTAAAAATTATCGTTACCAATCGACAAGAATTGCGGCAGACGATTGCTAACACATAAAAACAAAATGTTACAACTTTGTTTTTGCAAAACAGCTGGTTATCGAATCGACAGACTAATGAGTGTGAGCAAAGAAAAGAGTGATAGCAAACCCGATTACTTGAACTAGAGAACCTCCAATCAGTGTCTGGCCATAAGGAAGCAATCTCTAAGTGGTCCGCCATTTTTTGTCAATTCGCGCCAGTTTTATAAAGCAGCAATTATTCACTTTAGCTCCCTCACCGCCAAAATCGAATGAAATTAGATTCAATCGACGCATTTTCGCTCAAAACAAAGAATTTAGCAGAACAATGTGTTGCTCCGCCCCGCAAAGCGAGATACGGGGAACGTTTCTACCTCGAAAGTTGCAGGGCTCGTCGCGGTCTATATGACGGCGCAGGACTTTTTTCCTAACTCTCACCGTTCGGAGTTAATGGGACTTTTATAGCTAAAAATTTGGGTTTTTGGCGAATTTCGGATTTTCGAACTTTTTATGGCGGTTTCTTGTAAGCGTTGTCTACAATAACCGGCGTAAGCGTGCAGTAAGAAGTAAGAGTAGAAGTAACGTTTTTGGCGTAAGCTGTTTACGTCGACTCAATCTACAATACGGTGAAGTAAGGGTGCGATTACATGCGGCGTAACTTGCGTAAGCGTAACTGCGGCGTAACTTGTGTTGACCAATCACATCGTCTCATTTGAGTGTTAGCTTTCGCCTAGTTATTTTACGCTCTTTACGCTATT